>NW_009697374.1:224155-321284 GCF_000703405.1 Apaloderma vittatum | reverse complement strand
AGTGAAAACAGCTGTTTTCCTGGAATATAATATTATGTCATGAGGGTCAGAAGCAGACGAAGCTAAACAATGAAAAAAGAGAGCACCTTTATACATACATTTCTTTTTGTTCCTTTTTGAGCGATAAAATATTTGAAGCTACTAATTTTACTGTAAAATCAATTATTTTTCTACTCTTTGGGCAGCTGGATTAAGATTTAAGCTACTGTTGAATGATTGGTTTATTTCTATAATTTCTTTTATTTCTTTTATTCGTTTATAAATTTCAGTGCTGCCAGTATATTCAGTGCCTATTTAAGTAAGGCTCATGTTGCTCAAGAAAGATTGCAACAGACTGTGTTTTGTACACCCAAGAAACTACTGCTTGTAGCTAAGCTAGCAGGAAAGATGTGAAGGACCAAGAAGGGAACTCGATGGTCGGTATTTAACCATAGTATTCTGATAAACATATTTCAAGAAACAGTCATTTTCACAGTTTACTAGGGAGAAGAAGTTCTAAAAATAAAAATATTTCAAGTAAAACAAGTCATCCTCAGCGATAGTTCATTTGAGCTCACCTAAGAAAAACTAACTTAAAGCTATTTACAATGCCAGATTCTTAGATTACAAGTTTGAGATACTTGTTTAGTAAAAGCTTTCCTCTTCTTTTTTTTTTTTAAAATAAAACCAACCCAAAACACAACAAGATTCCATCTTAAAATCACAGTTCTTTTTTCTGAATAAAAGAGTTCCTTACAAGTATAGCAAAGAAGTTAGAATTTTTAACAGACAAAAATTGAATTGATGTGTCTGAAATACATATTCACTAGATAAGTTTGGTTTTGTATGAAGTGGTAGCTTTAAGATCCATTCCTGATTAATTGCAAAGGCTAATGAAATTAGCAGGCCTTCTCACATGTTACAAATTAAACATATGACTAAGTAGTCTGTTGGATCTGACAGGCTGTACTCTTCACTTGGTCCAGAAAAACACTTTTAGCTGTTTGGTTATTTTTCTCCTGAGAATAAATGTAAGGTCTAGTGAACTGAAGCATTTCATAAGTTTATTTTTGTTTTTTCTTATTGTTAATGTAAAAAAAAATAATTAACCGGGTAGAAATGTTTTCTCCTTTCCTTGTTTTTTGGGGGAGCAGAGAGAGGATGGAGGAAACAATTTTTCATTTAAAAATCTTATTAATTTGTAATTCTGACATATAAAAAAGTAGTACTTGAAGATTTAGCACATTGGATTACAGGAACTTTTAATCTAAATTTGTCAGACACAAAATGAAATTTTCCAGACTATTTGGTTCCTACAATTGTTTAGGCAATGAAAATGGCTTTTCTGCTTCAGTTTTACAGAGTAGTCAGGAAATTTATTGTTTTCCTTTGTCCAACATTCCTCTTTATCTGGAAAGTCTGGTTTTGAATATTAGGAACCTTACGCTATTTAACAGCATTAATAATTCAAACTTCTTGGATCTCTTTCAGGTAGTTCAGACTTTGAGAAAACAAACTTTTGCACTATTACAAATAAATTCCAGTTGACTCACCTTCTCCAATTTCAGTATCTGACACTAAAATACATATTACACAAAAGCATTACATTTTATTTAATCTACCTACCTTCCAATACCATGAAAAAAGCAATAGGTGCTCTGAACTTCAGAGTAGTAAGCAAATTCAACATTAGCATTTTTTTCCCCTCAAAAAAATGAGGCCATAATCAACAATAAAGAATTTACATTACACTTCCCACAGATAATATTCTTCCCTCACAAGCCCGTTTGCGCCTGGCAAGATGCCCCACTCACCAGCCCATGAAATTCACAGACACTCATTTCTGCTGCCACCGAGTAACTTAACTGTTTTATTTTGGCTGAGAAGAGAGATCTTCCAGCTGGACAACAGCCTGTAGCACTTTACATATGCTGGAAGATGCCACATAACAATGTAAAAAAAAAATAAAAGCTGCTGAAACTTTGGCTTGATATCCACAACTTACAGTAGCTTCTTTTGTTGGCTATAGTATTTTATGGAGAGAAACAAGAACACATCAGATAACTCCCCTAATATCTTTGGGATCTGAATAAGATATTACCCAGGATGAAAACAGCTCCTGCAAAAATACTAGACCTCTGCGCTGACATACAGCAGCATCTTTGCTGATCACCCCAGGTGTAACAACAAAGGCACCACCACACCACCTAAACTGATATCCAGGGATCTTTATCTTCCTCATTATTCAAATCAGCTGCTCTAGAAATCCTTATTTCCATTTTCTACATCTTTTCAACTTCTGCATTAGATTAGGGTCCTTTATTTTGTATAAGACCTGGTACAACACACTGAAGCCTACAATACCTCTTTATCTTTTTTCAGTGGTTTGAGACCTCCTAGTCCCTTTCCAGTTTTTTCACATTTCCTTTGTGCCCAGGTCAAGTTAATTACATTGTGTACATTACTGATTTTATTTTCTTTACATTTACAAAGCAGCCAATTCTCAGTCCTTTTTCTCTCTGCATAAACCTGGAGCTGCTGCTGCTTTCCAGTCCCAGGAGAGTGTCCTGCTCCCAGAAATTCTTGTTTCTCACTTAAAACCAGAGAAGGAACTATTCTTGGAGTAGTTCCCTTTCCCTCTGGCCAGGGTGGTGAGGACAGGGCACTCCTTCCCACTGAATTAAGGGAAAATCACTGTGTACTTCTCCTTCTAACTTTCCTCTCTCCTGGTGCTTTGGGGGCTCACTATCAGTGAGCTAGTAGCAAGGTTAAATAGTGGTTAGAATCATTACTGTGATGTTGGAGGCCATATGGAGATTACATTTAAGGTCTGTTGTCTTCATTATGCTCCTTCAGTGCCCAGTAAAAAATATGTCCTGTATCCTACTGCCACTCAGTTCTCAATATTTTCATCTGTTCTCATTCTACTGAGAATTTTTCTTTGACCTCTTCTTAAAATTTACTTTTGTGACACTCCCATAAAACCATAAAAGAACGGTCAAGAAGGGCCAGAATGAAGGCAATTTTCTCGCCCATATGCCAGCAGGCCCTGACAGAAACCAGAAACTGTAGAGAGAAATCAGAGGAATTAAAAAAATGAGTGCTAACGCCAAGCCCTCAGTTCACCTGCTTCTGACTTGTTGCTCATATGGATATATTTTTTCATCCGTAGCCTAGGCAATCTGACTCAATAGCAAGTTCTTTGGTGAAGGGATCTCATTTACAGATGTGATTTTGAAACCAATGATTTTGTAAAACCACTGGCCAGCTGAGTGGAACCTAAAAAGAAGACTGTGATTTTTATGGTAGCCTGAGCATTCATCTTTTGGAAATTAGACTCCACTAAGAATTCTTATTTTCCAGTCTCTCTATGTCACTCTGGCAAGCTCCTGGACAGGTCCTGGAGTTTCTTTCAGGAGAAGATCTTTAAAACACAGTTAAGATAAATACTTGCTGGGAACGTCCTGGGTATAAACTATTCCGCTATTGGTTTCCAAAGCAAGGCTTCTGTCTTTTTCTGCAAGATGACTGCAAGAACTCCCCCAGAAATCTTATCCTCAATTTCTTTACTATTTTTTTCAAATTTTCCTCAATAACCGCAAAACATGAGAATTTTGTGGATAACAAGTGAAAACCTGGACAACATAATTACAAAAAGTAAAAAGAAATTCTGGAAATGGTGACCTCACTCGTGAAACTGATACTAATCATCTGCAATAATAGAGTTCTGAGAAGAAAGCAAAGTCGTGGCTGAGAGATAGTTTAATAACAGCTACAAACAAAAATGGTTTAACATCTGTAACAACCAGCTAACAGGAAGTAGGAAGCAGAGCTAAGTAGGAAGTAGAGCTAAAACAATCTTTATTCAAAATTCCGTTCCACAACAAGTCCAAGTGGAGGCTTTAGGATGGTGGTCCCAATATTTCAGTCAGCCATGTGTTTCATGAAAAACTTAGATCTGAAGGTTCATGGAGTTCTCCACTGTGAGCACACTGGCTTTTGCTCTTTCTTTCATGGTTTTGCCAAGCATCTCAGCATTTGGATCATCCCTTTGAGACTTGAAAAACCTGGGTTTTTTTCTTCCCTTTGTCCAATAGAAATCTGGCTTAAAATCATTCTCCAGAACTTTCTAGAGGGTGCCTTGGGGAAATCTGGGATGAGAGGAGCCTCCAGATATTTCTCTGGAAACTGTTTTCTTTTGAATGAAATAATTAACCACTTGCTAAGCTGTTCTCCTTGAGGTTAGGGAATTTGCCTGGAAGACAAGAGTTGAATATTTCAGACTGCCCTAATTAATAGTCCACTATTTTACGTTAAACCAAGCAGGGAAGGGACATCTAGGATTCTCCTCAGGTAAGCCTTACTTTAAAGCCCTATTCACACATTTCTTTGCTTAGGTTTTCTCTTTCACATGACACTCCCACCTAGGTGAGGTGTATGAATACTAGGGAAAGCTGGAATTTTGTGCTAAACATTTTCTGTTGCCTGGCTTTGGTGCCTCTCCAGGCACTACGTCAGATTTCCCAAAGCCTATTCTTATCTGCTCTACACTGTCTTGATACTTAACTGGAGTATGGTGAAATGGAGCATTTTTAAGTTCTTTCCGTAGATTGCACCCCTAACTAAATATTTCCTTACTCTTTATCAAAGTCCTAATCAATTAAAAATTAAATCCCTCAAATAATTGTAGCAGGACATGGAAAGCATTTTGCTGTAGCAAGGTGTATACGTATTGGAAGCTGTGTGACATCTTCTGCAGGAAATTAGGAACAAAAGTTTAAGGTTAGCTGTAAATGTATATTCTTTGCCCTGTCAATGCATGTCAGTCATGTTTTTTGAGAGGATTCAAATTCATTATGTAGAAAATGCATTTACACATTGTCCTAGGGTTTCCCTGTTGCTGAAAGAGCCTCCACACTACCATCTTCTGCAAGGAATTTTCCAGAGATAAAGAATTTGGATGGACTTCTTCTAGTAAAACCACAAATAGGCTGCACAAGAAAAAGACACTGAAGATTGTTTTCATGTTTTTTTAATCTCCACACATCTACAGTCTAGTAAGACAGTGGATCAATCTTTCATCCTTTTATTTTTTAAATATATATATATTGGTTTACATTGCAGTGGCTGGCATTGCTAATATTAAGACTGGTTTTTTTAAGTGTAGATGTCATGATTCAGCACTAGATACTCTAAGTATCCAAAAGACATGTTGGCTGCAAGAAATCTGAACAACTACCGTTAACAATTATGGACAAAACAAGGTGTTTACAGAATGTTGAAGTTGTATCCACCTGACTCTGAAATGTCCCTGTAGAGCTATTTTGAACTTACTCGAAAAACAGAGAGGATATGAGTATGAATTAACATGTTACTTCACTTGGCATCTCATGGGAATCTGATACCTGGGGAACATTAGTTATCTAGGCTGAAAATAATCAAATCTCTTTCATCTAGTACTATCACATATAGTGTTTCTTCCAAACTATGATGTCCCATTTAATTACAATGCAGTAAGTAATCACCTGTTACAAAATAATTTTAATTGTCCTTCCCTGAAGCTGGTCTTCTTTACAGCTGTGTGAAGCCAAACAGAAATTTGACTCTTGTCCTTGGATACCTGGGAAGTTTCTGCTTATCAAGAGTTTCAGTTCTCTCTCAAACAAAGGGGCTAAATTTCTTGCGTGAAAACAGGAATAATTATATTATCATTTTGGCCCCCATGAGCAATACATCTAGGATGCTGCAAAACCAAGGAACAAAGAACTTTAACTAAGAATGAAAGTTATGACTCACAACAGACTCTGCCCCTTTGTCTGTTACCCTGTTTATAATTTTCAAAATTTACTAGGAAAGCAAATTAAATAACATTTTAGTGGTGCTCATGCTGTGAAAGCCAAGGAGTACAACTATTTTCCATCTTCAGAACAGAGAAACAACTAAAAATCCAAAGAAGCAGGTCTAAGGACTGTACTGACCAAACCTTCCTTTTCCTTCTTTCCAGTTTCTTCAGCGATTTTTCCAGCTCCCACTGCCTGGTACTGCTTAACAGCTACTTTGCAGAAAGTCTTAGACCTGTGCATTGCTAGCACTTGAAGGCTGATTTCCTGAGAAAGGGATGATCTTCATTTCATCTGGGGAAGAATGCAATAACAGCTAAAATCTAAAAAACCCTGCTTGGTTCATTAACAGCATTGTGACTTTGATGTGCACTGCTAAGTATATGCAAGACTCATGACAAAGAATACAGAGGTGGTAGATGAGGAGAACAGGTACAAGACCCAGGTTACTATGTGTGCAGTCACCATGAAGCTAAAGCCAACTAGGCCTTAACATGTGCCTAATTGCATTAAAAAATCATCCTTTCTGAATGAGAAAAGCTTGTTATAGACACAAACCAAGGAAAACATAGCCTCTTATTAGGCTAAAGTGTCTTTAGATTTCTGACTGCTGCAGGAGAAATGGTACGGCAGGTTTGGAAGTGAATGCTGAATGCATTGAACTAAAGAGTGACAGAACAAAGCATTGTCAAAAAAAAAAAGCTAAAGCATATGACAGGAATACTTGGCCACATCACTTTTTTCATACCATGTTTAAGTGAGCCCTGAATCTTGGAACAAACCCAGTCAAGCAAGGGTAAAGGGTTTCACAGCACTATTCAAACCACCAATCTGTTTCATCTTTTTTTTTTTTTTTAAGATTGGGACATTTGTGTCTGCAAGCTGACCCATTCCTTAAGGATATAGACATGTCACTTAGGGATTTAACAGTCAGAGACACTGAGAAACTGCCCAGATCCCTCTTTGACAGTTCAAGAGACAACTCCAAGAGGCTGAAATACTACTGCGATTTGAAACAGCATGTGCAAACAGTCTCCATTTCTTAGCCAGTTAAAGGGGTTTGTTTCTGTAATTTCATATGCATTAAAAATAAATGTATAGCAAGTAATATTTTACAGTAACTTTCTGTTATACTTCTGGCATCATCTCCAAAACAGTCATATGTCTTAATGACATTTCATTTATTTAACTGCTTTTCTCATTAAAAACACTGCCCTGGTGGTACTGATTGCTCAATGTTTGACTCTAGATTACACAGATCTGCCTGTTCTGAAGAGACAAAAACCCAGAGCAGAGCAGCAACCCCAGAGAAGGGAAGTTCCCTGCTAAGAGTTTATCAGCTTGAAGAACAATGTGCACTGCCTGATGCACTTATTATCCAGGAAATTACTCATCAGTGTTAGTTATTCTTACTGAAAATACTAAAATAATTTCCAGTACTTCATCCAAGAAACTATGTCCTTCAATTAACAGTGAGTCCAGTGTTATTAAAATGGCCATACATGATTCTGCATATAGAGAGTGTTTTTCAACTAAATTAAACACAAAAGCAGATTAGATGTTTTTCATTTGATTTAACTTTTTTCTAGCTGGAAAACAGATTTTACCAGTACCTGGTCTGGGTTTGTTACAGCCTAGATCTATGCATTTTGAGACCTTAAGTCCTTGGTTTACTCTCTCTTCATTAAACTGGCATAACCAAGGCTTTGGTACGCTGAGGGCCAGTCCCTGAGCTAAGAAAGAATGGGAAAATAACATTATAGAATTTTCTTACACTCCCACTATGAGAAAGCTGTTTGCATTTAAGCTGTCCCCAAGGTAAAATCTGTGTTTTGCCCTTGCAACGAAGACCTTAGGCAACAACAAAAATCAGTACCCCAGACTGTGAAAAGCCTTTCAGGGTACTTGTGCTGAAAAATGGTGAGGATGTGAGGGCCCTGCAGTGCTCAGGACCCCTCTGAAAACCTGCAGTGATGGCATCGATGGTGAGTTCCCAGCTGCACCACTGTCGGGAGAAGGGCCCTTAGGACCCCTCTGAAAACCTGCAGTGATGGCATCGATGGTGAGTTCCCAGCTGCACCACTGTCGGGAGAAGGGCCCTTAGGACTGGTTTAGGAGCACAACGCAGACCCAGCAATAATGCTGTAAGGATGGCTGCCATGTGGAAATGTCCCTCCAGGCAATGCATGCAAGGTTTTATTTGTGAAAGGTCCCACGTGCTCTTAATTTTCAATCAGTACATGGTGGTCCTGAGGCTCAGCAGGCAGAAGAGGTGCTGTCAGCCCCCCGAGCCCACTGAGCATGTCATAAATGGCACCCCCATTCTTTGGGTCTCTGTTGCATGTAGCAGGATGTGCATCCCAAGGGTGCAATGCTCATCAGAGCACACACTTGTGTTTGTGCTTCAGGAGGCTCTACTGTGTGGCACAAGACCAGCTGTCACGTGACGCAGAATCAGGACTTCACATGCTCTCTGTGAAATTGACTGATGCTGATACAAGGAAATTCAAGGAGCCGATCAAGAAATGGAGACTACAGGTCATTGCCTCATTTTCTGAGTTTTTTTTTCCTTCGTGGACCATTCTGAGTACAAAGATCAGAGTTAAAATATGGTTCAACGGGTTTCCATTCAGTCTCAGTGATCTGCAGGCCAGGAAGACATGAATAACACACTGAGATTGGAGTGGCATAATAACATAAACACTTCATGATGTACCAGGTGTTGCCTGAAGGTACCCACTTTCATACAAGACCTTCAGCTCTTTATCTGAGCTCTAGTGTTTCATAGATAAATGATCACACTGCACTTTTGAAAAGAGCACAGGGACAACCCCAGGTTTCTAACTAACATTTACTTTCTTAACACATAATATAACATGAAGGGCTGTTACTGACTGAAGCTTGGCTGTTAATGTTTGCCTACATCGTCACAGTACTTACCAGCACCCAATTCGTCTGAAAGCAGTCTTCAGGATTTTGAGAGAGATGTTAAAATAAAACTAAATTACATTTTTCCATTCTGTCTCACATAGAAATTTCTATAAACATAAAAAAAATCCTGTGTGTGCAGACTGAACGCAAGCTTTGCTTCAGAGCAGTTTCAATGAGAAGTTCTTACTTCCTTATTTAGATGCAGTATCATTTCTGCCTTCAGTGTCAATAACACACCCAAAGTGACTGGAAGTTTTGCAAAAAGAACACAGCCCTCTGTCTGAATAAGTAATGCAACTCACAGCTTGCTGGGAAAATTAATATAAATTAATATAAATTAATAAGGCCACTAAATATCTGTGCAGGAAAGGAATAAGAGATGGTGTTTTGAGAATGAGATGTGGTTTTCGTTTATCCAACTATTTATCATAGGGATGATTTAATTTTGGTACGCTGTCTTCCCCAACCAAACCTTTCACTCTCATGAACAAAACACTAAGTCCCATGAATCACACGTATATGCACAATGTACAGAATGGTCATTAACTTCAAAACTAACTTGTGCAAAATTTTGTGTACCAGTTGATTTTAACTTTTTTTTAAATATTGCATATTTTTTCCTAATATAAAAAAGAATTTACAAAAATCAGCTAACGAAAGCAAACATTCAATATTGATAAAGCATCAGACAAGTCTAGAGTTTTCAGCATGAGAATATATTGGCCTGGGAGTATCACTACTCAATTATTATTTGTTTAAAAAACTTGCAAGTAATAGAGCTAGGCAGAAAATAATGCCAAATGCATCTGCAGTCTGTCTCAGATTATTTTTCATAGACACACCAAATTCAGGAATTTAAAAATAAATAAACAGGAAGAGAAGCTTAGAGTATGTTTATTGATTCTCCTCAAAACCAGGATATATGTTTAATTAGAAAATAAAAATATTAAACAACAACATGTTATTGGATATAATGTCTTGTTTCAGTGTACAAATACGTAGAAATACCTGAGAAATTACTTATAATTGTTGTGAACTTTTCAGCCCAATGACTTGCTAGGTAAGAAACATTCGAAGTAACAAAAATCCTTTAACAGATCAAAAAAGAACAAAGAGATTCTGTAGAAACAATGGACCAAATATATCTCAAGGATAACCCCACTGAGATCAGTGGGATTGCACTAGGGATATACTTGGCCCAGTGACTCCAGAATGATGTTAATGAGGAACCTTACACTACTGCTAGAGAAATCTCTATTTAAACCATGCTGTGGCAGCTCATGTGAAAAAGTAAATGGGACCTTCACACGAACTGCACAGCATGTGAGTGTGAATCAACAGGCTATAATAAATTGGCTTGGTTTCCTTCTCCCAGACTTAAGTAAATGTATTATACTGTAGCATTTGAGGTGTTATAAAGAAGGTTAAGTCATTATTTCATTGTGTTCAAAAAGGCCTGATTGTCCTCAAAAAAGGCCTGGTGTTGAAAAATATTACTTAGGTCTTACAAAAAAAGAGAATCTTTAGATCAGATTTAAGGAGTGATGAATCCCTCTTAAAAATCTCTGTAAAACTTGATCTGGTAGGTCTCAATAAGCTCTGAATGAGGAAATGTTTAGTAAAACAAAGGCCTCATTTTTTTTTCAAGGAAAAGGGAGACCTAATGAGTTTACAGCAAAATTTCAGTCACTTATAGAAAGAAGCAATAATGTTAAAAGTGTGAAGGAATGTAGTATCTGACATCCTATAACATGATATATTCTGAAACCACTTAAAAACCACAGAAGTTGAACTAACAGGGAAAGGAGTGACCTTTTCAACTTAAACTGCTGATCATAAAAAACCCCACAGGATCAAGATTATTTTTAACTTAGGGTAAAGCACTGGCATGTAACAGAAGTTGAAACTGCCTGGATTGCTCTGCCTGGCCTCAGACTAAATGCAGCTCTTACATAACGTTGCTCATCAGCAGATTTGAAGACACTTTGCATTTGTTGTTCCTAGGCATAGATGGGGAAATTGAAGTGCCAAAAGATAAGGTAGGTAACATCCCTAAGATGGGGAATAGTGGTGAAATCAGGATCTCATTGCACCTAGTGATGTGAGAGGCAGAATCCAGCAACAATGTCCCCACTCCAGATCACCTACGTGAAATATGACTGATCCCGCAAGCTCCTTTCTGTTTGAGGACTCACAGGCTTCAGTCTCCACCAGAGAGCAAAATCTCACTTCCTAATCTAGTGTCTGTTTGCAGTGAATTATTCAAACTTAGTAAAAAAAAAATAAAAAACCTCAAACCAAAAAACCCCAAGAGTCTGTGGGCATGTGAAACGGATTATAAGATGTCATGCTTGTGCACTGGGCTGAACTCCCTGCTCTGAACCCGGTGACACTGGACGTCACTTCCAGTCCTCTAGCCCTATGACCTGTGATTTCATTCCAGAGATCACTGAAAATGAAATGCAGCATTTCACAGCTTTCAGCTAGCACATTCAAAATGATTGCGTCCTGACATTTCAACTGTTGAAAAAAGCCAGCATTTACTACCTCACATGAAAAAGACCAGAAGGCTAAAATGCATAACAAAATAAAGCCGTGATATGAGACAGATGAACTCATTTAGATAAAATAAAGCAAGACTCAACCTTCATCTGAACTTCAAATTGAAACGGAGTTAAACCTCTCATGCAAGGAAGATAAAAAGTTAGCCAGTTTATTTGTCTTCCAGTTCTCCTTTTTACTTAAGAGAATGCTACTGAAGTGCTGGCTGAGATTTTGAGGACAGCAGTTCCTGCTGCTGGCACAGCTTCCTGAGCAATACTGAGCCAGGCACTCAGCCTCTCTTGCCTCATTTTCCAGTCACAGCCTGGTGTTCCTCCTCCCTCTCCTTGCTGTCTGATGTAGGCACTTTAAACACAAAATTTAGAACAAGAACTACCTTTTATTATGTGACTACACAGTGCCTGAGGTCCTTCTTTCAGCCATTGTGCCCAATCTGTTTGCAGTACAAATAATGGAAGTTGATGAAAATATTTTTCTCTGCATGTCCCCCAATGTCACCTAGACAGATAAATATTTTTGATAGAGATATATCCTTCACGTGCTCTCTCTTTAACGTTTTGAATGTAACTAATTTGAATTTAAAAAGTAATAGGACAAGACACAGAAATGTTGTATGCAATTTTGCCTGCACTACATGAACGCTGTGGTATTACCATGCCTTTATTCAAAAGTTAGAAGCAAGCAAAGGCATTGATTACATTTTAATCCATACTTCATGGTAAACAATTATCATTTGGCTATGTGTCATTTCCTTCTATATTGTCATGATAATGCTCTGGATTTTTGCATGAATCCTTTGGGTTACGAATGTCCCACAAAATATAATGGAAAATATTTTGATAGAAGAAAATGTTACACAACCCAGCATGATCCCACTCCTCATCATTTGTTCTAGGATTATTCAGAAATGTTAACTTCTCTATCTGGATTTCATAAATAGCTCAAAGATCCCCAACTGAGCATAAAAATAACTTATGTTTGATGGAAACTGTCTTTGGTGTCCTTTAACTGCTGTTTCTAAATGGGTTATTTTGGTCCTGTTTTGAATTGTCATGTATGGCACAGAAACAAGTTGGCAAAACACCTCAGTTATTCCTACAAGTCTTCATTTGTGACAGTCTTTAACCAAAACTAACAATCTTTACTATAGCTCAGGATATTAGAAAAAGTGAGATCTTGAAAACCTGCCATTAATAAATTCCTTCAAAGGAAGAAAATACTAGTTCAAGTTTCTCACTCTTCTCATTGGGGCTTAAGGAATCTTCTTGTCTTTTCTTGCCACTGCCAGAGCCCCATTTTATCTCCCTCATCTCGGGCTCTTAAGAAAACTGCTGCACTTTTACCTTCTTATCTCATTCAACGGATACTAATCTGGTCAACGGACATAAGAAGTGTCATGATAACTTCATGAAGCATTCTGATCAGCAGATTTATTACCAGATTAATTATGTTATTTATTGCAGGAGTGGAACAAATCCCAGCAAACATTTAATAACTAATAGAACTTTCCTTTTTCCCAGGTTCCTCAGAGCGGAAAGAAGTAAAGAACAAGGTGAGCAAATTACCCAGCACTCTTAAGGGATGCTACAACATTAGAATCACATCCATTGAACTTCACTTCTATTCCTTCTTCCTGAACAAAAAAATGTCCAAACACAGAGGCAGAATAAAGCCAGTTACGGATACCAAGGATTGATTTTAAAATAAATGAAGTGATATATTGCACCCCCCTCACCAAGTATCTCTAGGAGTAACACAAAATATGCAAGAAAATGAGTCTGAAAGTTGACATGAATATTGCTATAAAATTCAATGCTTGAGGCATTGCTGAAACTGGGCAGATAAGGTACAGAAGGTCCATTCTAGTCTGAATTTTGCATGAGCAAAAGATGATCTAATAGCACTCATAACATATTCACATGATATAAATACACCAGTTGGCTGTATTTTCTGGAGTCCTACAAAAAAAAGTAAGAAATATCAATGAATACCAACTGGAACAAGTACTTAAAAACCTAAAGTTAGAAAGGAAAAAAAGTAGACAAAGTGAAATAAAAAAAAAGATATCTGGTTTGAGGATCTTCCATAATTAGCATGTCCAGTGTGATACAGTGCCTGCCTGTGAAGTATTTATAGACTTTGAGAGGTTCTTTGCAGTTGTGCAGAATAATTTTTGACTGCTACCACAATCCAACTATGAGTAGCTATTACAATAACAAAACAATGTGAATCATTCTATAATTATTCTCTCGCCTACTAATACTGACTATGGTAATAATTTAAATAGTTTGCTACACTTCCATTCTTTATGAAGCAGTATTTTAAAATTTTCCCATCACCCTGACAAGGTACACTGCTGAGTTTATGCAATGTCAGTCACTATATGGTTAAATACTAATTTGAAAACCTATCAAAAAATGACTATAAAGTGAGTAGACCAGTCACAATTGTTTATGGCAAGACAGGAAATACGTTAAGGCAGTAGAATCTAGTTTTACTGTAACATTTAGGAAGAGAAGCATATAAATCACTGTGTCACAGCATCTAAAACATTACAAAACTGTGTCAGCTGTAACAGCAGGCTGCAGGGCAATATTTACTGCTAATTCTAATTATTGTTATTATGAGTATTCAACTTTGGTATTTTTATTTCCTTAGAACCACTATCCCAAATGATTTAAATTACAAATTTCTGTTCTTATATAATAATTTCACCTTACCGCTGTTATTAGGATGTCAACTCTCGTTCTTGGTCAATTCTTTAGTTTATAGGTAGTTATAGGCAAATTAGTCCTCGCCTACTACATATGTTTTCCTTATTCAGTTCAAAAAGTATGCTGAAATAGATTCAAGTTTCTACTGTAGTGACATTAGGAAGAATACTGTCATTTCAGTTTCTTCTACATTCTATGCTATATTTTGTTTAATTTTTATTTCTCAGTAGGCCACTTGGTGATGTTGCTCTGAAACTTCGCTCACAAAAGAAACAGGATGTAAGTTGACCTATTCTGCCAACACTGCATGGAAAGTGAACAAAGGAGAAACTGAACAAGAATATTGCCTCACATATCACAAAATGGTTGAGGTTATCACAAAATGGTTGAGATCATCTAGGCCAACCTCCTGCTAAAAGCAGAGTCAACAAGTGCAGCTTGCTTGGGATCTTCTCCAGTTGAGATTTTAGTATCTCCAGGTATAGAGACTCCACAATCTCACTGGGCAACTTGTTCCAGTGTTTGATCACCTTTGCAGTAAAAATATTTTTTCTTATATTTTTCTTAATAGAATCTCCTGTGTTTCAATTTGTGCCCATTGCCTCTTGTCCTTCCCAGGGATACCACTGAGAAGACCTCAAGTGTCTTCTTTGCACCCTCCCTTTGGGTATTTATACACATGGATGAGATTCTCAGCACGAGCCTTCTCCTCTTCAGGCTCAACAGTCCCACCTCTCTTAACATCTCACAGATGTGCAAGGCCCTTAATCACCTTCATGTCCCTTCACTAGACTATCTGTAAAGATATCTTACTCAAATACACATTGTTTATACATATTATCTATATTTATAAATATTTCACATATATTTAAAAAATACCACACATTTTTTACCTATTTTGGGAGGGAGGTGGCATCCATACAAATCCATACAAATGAGCAAGCCAAACATGTTTGTTTCCTCTTCACTGTTCAGCCTGTGGCTCAAGGCCTCATTTCAACATTTATAGTCAAACCTTGGTCTGAAAAAAAAGGCAAATTTTTTTTCCACATACTTTTCAGGGTAACTTCTTACTAGCACAAGTAGTTGTGCCACAAATGCTCACGGCACCCCTGTGAGGCAAGGTAGGGTCTCTAGACCCATTTTACAGACAGTCTCTGGCTTGAATTTTTAGAGAATTTCGCATTTAATTGCACTTTAAATGCCCCCACTGACTTTGGTTGCAGCTGTCAGTGCTCAGCACATTTGAAAATCCAGGCTTCTAGGACTGCAGACTGGCTTGTCCAACACAATTAGCTTAATCATAAAGCACAATGTTTTTATCTAGTGAGATAACAATTTGAAACAAGGGAAAATCCTATTCAGTGGAATCTTTATGGTTACAGCTTCCCTGAATAACTGTCCTTTCCACACTCCTTCATTTCTTAACCACTGTATGAGATATACAGCATGTGGTAATGAAATATGAAATGCATGCATTTTTCTGAGCAAACCTCTCACTTGAAATGTGAGGTCTTCAGTTTGAAAATAAACATGATTCAGGGCTCAGCTGTGGAAGTGTATTTGCTGTTCTGAACAGCCAGGTCCCACAATCCTTGCAGTCAGCTCTTTTGCATGGCATTAGCCTGATCTTACACTTTCCCTGTGACAAGTTTCCAGAAGAAAGTGTGAAAAGGCAGATCACTTTCCACTACCCATAGGAAACGAAATGACCCTTCTGTTGTCGGTCGGATAATACACGAGCTGAACACCCTGCAGAAGCCAAAGCTAGTACAGACTTGTTCTCATTAAACAAAGCTAAATATTGGAAGCACGTTTTAACTGCAACATAGGAGCTGCATAGGCTCCAGCTGAACTTCCAGCACTAATTCTGTCGGCTTTAAGCTATTCAGCCTTAAGGCTAAGATGCTGGATGATGCCGTTACAGGCTTTACCTTTAACTCACACAAAGGGAAAAGGGAGTGAGGCTAAAGTAGCCATACACTACACTTGCTTCTTCCTAATTCTGCAGCATCTCAGGGTTTTAATAGCCTAATGTAACAGCTCTAGAGAGTATTTCACATTATGGCAGCCTTAACCCAGCTGCCCGCTATTCAGAGAGTCCCCAGTCTATCATCACATGGCCTCTCCCACGTCCTTTGCACCCCCAGTCCCTGCTATCCCGTGGAAGCTGCAGATGTCTGGCCAGATTTAGCTGCAGCCTGTTTGCCCAGCTCCATCTCCTGAAGAGCGTTTGCTGAAATCCACCCCATGAGGCTCAGGACCTGTTGCTTGAGAGGCTGCATCTTTCCTCACTGTCACAGCTGAACTATAGATCAAAGTCATGCTTCCAACAAACCTTTCCAGAGATGGGACAAGAGGAAGGAGAATGTAGCTTTCACATTTGTTGAGGGTTAGGGCTCAAACAAGGAAATATTGGTCCATGGATGGCCTGCCAAGGGCAGAATCTCTCTGACTGCCCAGGCACATGGCAAAAGCTGCCTCCATCCTCATCTGTTCACTCCCTTGTGTTGCTTCACTCAAGTTATGCCTACAGACGGTATATTAATAAGTCACCCTTCTGTGGACACTTAAGTTCTGAGGCTGGTGACCCGAACATGATATGAGCACTGACAGACATTGTGATTGTATAAACTTGGGGGGAGGGGGGGGGAATTAAATAATCATAACAAAACCAATTGTCAAGAATAATAAGATTTTCCTTTTTGTGTAATTATAGTGTCATTAATTATTAAAGAAGAAAAATTACAATGAATCATTGAGGCTAAAAGTAAATGAGCCTGGAGACTGCAATTCCTTCTTATATAGGAGTGCCCTCTGCAGTCTAGTTCCTGGGGAGTGGTGCTGTGCCAGCTCATGCAATGTCTGTGCCAAAGGAAATCAGGAACAACTTGATCAAAGGCAGTGCACAAGCTGGAAGGGGGTGGCATAAGGAAGACCTGGAGTATGGGATTCACGGTACTAAAACACCATTCCCTGAGCTAAACGCTAACCCCTTTGCGCTGACAGACAAGCTGAAAGACCTGTGCACACTTTAATGGTGGTTTTTCAGATGTAAATGTTGCAGCTGAGAAGAAACAACTTTTATCACTGCTGCTAAGACATGGGGCATTTTACTCTGTGTTTTAAAGCTTTAGCAGAAACTGTAAAGTGATCTTCGGGAATGTTCTTCAAAGGGGACATTGTCTGCGTCCTTTAAAGATTTTAAGCTCCAAAGCTGGTCACATGCTGCCATAATATTTTAATGTCATTCCTAGCTGGCAGGTAGCAACTTGCTTTTCATGTCTTGTGTAAGTAACCCAGGCTTTAAGATGTGACCTCATTTCTAAACACACATGTTTCTCCATCAGCTGCAAACTTTTTGCTTTTATGACGTTTCACAAAAAAAATAGCTAATAAAAACTCATTAAAAGTGTGTGCAAAAGAAGATTTAATTTGGGAGAGAAAAAACCCTAAGCCCCCAAAAGTTTAGACCTCCTCCAATTACTTTTCATGCTTGACTATGTGGCAGGGAATACTTCATTATACCAGGTCACCAACTTTGACATCTCTAACCTCACAATAATAGTCCTTTTTGTAATGTACCAAAATTGAAAATCAGTTTAGTTTATGCTCTCACTATGTTCATGGCTCCAGTGACTAATATATTGCTGACTTGTATGGCAGCATTACTCCCTAGTGAGGAATATTAAATAGCCACAGCATATATTAGAAGGGGTGAAAAGGTCCAGCTCAAGTCTGCTGTATAGTTCACATTCGTTAGTGCTTTAAAAACTCAGTAAGTTGCATAATGTTTCCACTTATCCGTGAAATTGTGGTATGATTCATATCATAGGCATCTTTAAGTGATTTGTAGTCCACTGTTTAAGTATGTCTTCCACATAAATAAATACTTCCTGGGTTTGTATACATGACTTGTGCTAGTCAGTATCATAAAAGAGGCACAATAGTGCCAGACATTTATTACTACGGCAAGAAGTTCATACATCTAATGGAAAAACCCCAAACAGCCAACGGGAATGGTGTAATACAAAGCACCTCTGTTTAAAAAATGCATTTTGGGAGCTTATCAAAATGAGGACACTATTTTCCCTCCATCAAAAACTTATGTTTTTACACTCCCAGTATTCTTCACACCTTCTAAAAGACTGGAGCCCCGACTCTCTGGTGGATTTACTTTACCAGTGAACATACCTACCTTCAGTGGCCTATTGGTGTTTTTTGTATGGAGTAATTCTGCAGAAGAGATGTAGAGCCTTCTGGAAGCTGAAGGATGATACTTGTTCAGAAGAAAAACAACCTGTTCTTTCCCCCACCATGGTACGTCTCCAATGTTGGCAAGCTACTTGCAAGAAAAGTGAGGAGGGTAAGTTGACAAGAATAAAAGAAAAGCTACAACAGCCGCAACAATAGATGGGCTGAGCCAACAGTCTTCTAAAATAAGCTGCACTATAGCTTTGGACTGTTGCTGAAGGGTCCTCTGGGAACCACTTATTCTTCCAGTCGCTTTTTTGGGAGTGCCAGATGAAGTTTCACTGAACTACCATAACTCAGAGAATTCAGTAGCTACCATGATTTCCTCTCAGGATTTTAACTGACTTTCTGGAGTGAAGTGTGTCCTTAACACTCTTTGTTGCATGTCTGTGCAATCATAGCCACTGCTGGCAAACCTGTGCACCTATCCTGCAGCTATAGAATATGAAATACGGTGTGAAGCATAGGGAAGCCTGAGCACCATCTCTTTTATAAAGAAGTATGAGACACAGAATTGTCCACTATCTGGTATTTGCAAGGATTCAGACTCACCGTCTTGGTGTGCCTGCGCTAGTGTTGGATGTACCATCATAGCATGAGAGTTTGTGAATTGTCCATGTGTGCCCAAGTGACAGAGCACCACTGCTGTAGTGGCACCCGCAACACAAGCCACCTGCTCCATGTTGCACGGTCCTGTGTGACAGCCAAGCAGTATCAGAGGGATGCCTCCAAGCAGGCTGAAGGGGTTACATGGGGCAAAGCATAGGTGGGGCAGCTCAAGGCAAGGCTCATGTCTAGAGGTGCTCCCACTCCTGCCAGTCAAGCACCTGTCGAGGGCCGTCATTCTCAATGCACGAGCGGGTGAAGGAAGGTACGTGCTGGGTGGGGGCTTCCAGGGATGTCTGACCACCTGCAGAGTAGAAAGAGAGCTGCAGAAGGGGACAAAGGAGAGAACCCTGCCTTCACCTTCAAGGCCACCCCCCCACTCCAACCCCAAATCCCTCCAGATTTCTTCCCCAGAATGCGTGACAGCAGTAGTTTCATCATGCTTTAGGTATCAATAGGCTGTAAAATTCATCTGGTATTCTTCATCTCTAATGTGGGTGTGATCATTTCTTTTAAAGTCATTGGAACTCTTAGCATAAGTGAAAACACTAACTATCAGATCACAACCTTTTCATTAGCAGTATGTTGTTATGAATTTGGTAAAGGAATTACAGAAATTGCACAAGCTGATTTATATGAGTCAGATGAGAATGATCATAACAGACTGTTGGCCTCAACGTCTGTAAATCTGTAGTAGTTCCAACTAAATAGAAGAATGAGATCTTGCTTCTAATTTCTCTGACATCTTTTGCACTTTTAGGGAGAAGAAAACACAACCCTTTGCATAATGTGGATTTTTGCTTTTCACAATAAAGTTTCTTCTTGCTGTCTCATTTCCAAAAGGTGGAAAGTAAAACAACAATCCATCTATTGAAATAAACTGCGTTATGTTCTTGAATTTTGATTCAAGGGTAAAACTACTGTTTCTTTGTAGTGACTATTCCCTTTCTCCCAACATTTTATTATTTAAAATTTGTTTTTCCTATTCTCTGTACTGCATGCCAAATCATCTAATGGATGTACAAGCCATCAACATGCGTGTGGGTCTCAACTGTGCAAAGCAAGTTGTCTGTCATGCTGACAGACTTTTCAGCTTTAACATCTGAGCTAAATCTCCTCTGTGACATTGCATAGGCAAATCCTGCAGTTCCAGAGCACATTCCTTGTGCAGTGTCCTGCACAGATGACCTTATTCACTACAGCTGGGCCCACCTGCACTTCCCTTGCAGCCTGATTGCCTCACATCATCTGGGCTGATTGCATGAAGCTCTGGCCTCACCTCTTTTGTGGGAAGTTATATTAACTCTTCCCATGGAAAAAAAACCTGCGACTTGGTCCAAGTATCCTGACCCAATTTTGAATTCCCTATACAGCTGTCAGTATAATTTCATTGAAAGCTATTACTTTCTTGATCAGCAAGGTGAGGATATGGTTCTCTTTCCCCCTTCCTTGCCTCCGAAAACACACATATAATACACATGAAGAGTAATAGATAAGACAGAAGAAACAATGAACTGACTCTTCATGGGCACAGCAGTTGCCTATAAACGACACATACTGGTTTGGGATATACGACATGGCAGGCAGAAATATTCAGATAAAACTATAAACAAACAACTAAAATCATTATTGCAATCTGAGAACCAGTCAGAGAGTACTTGGACATAAATCACTTTGTGTGAGCAGAAACACAAAGGAAATACTGCCAAAATGTTGGCTGGCAGCCACAATATAAAAGGTCAGATTATTTTTTTTTTAGGTGAACCATATGTAAAGACACAACACTTCTGGCTAACATTTTTATTTTCCCTGAAGATTGTAATATTTTCAGTCAATGCTGTGGTTTTTCTGCACATTAGAATGTGTATTTATGAGATAGATAACAGCTCAAATCCCACTACTCTTCATAATTTCACCATTACAGCTGCCTTGTGTGACTTTCCCAGCCAAAGCATTATACCTATACCAATTTGCCAGTGAAGGAGTCCCCTCCATCATGATGGGGCCCACTGAGTGTTCACATAAGGATGTTTTGAGGAGGAGAGAGGCCTGGACAAGAGGAAGGACTGATTCCCAGCAGCCTTGGGCTTTGGGGACCATGAGAAGGAGAGTTAATCAAAAAGCTGCCTATTTAAGCTGGAATCAAAAAGCCCTGTCTAGCTTTAGGTTTACCAGCAGCTGTATTGTGCTGTGGGCACCACGGCACTCGCGTGGTCAGGCTCAGGAGATGTGGTCTGCTGTGATGATTGCAGAAGTGTCATCACCGAACAAAATGCTTTACTTTGCAGAGCTTTATGGAGTTCCTGGTTTTCTTCTGTGGGCCTCAGGCACAACACAGCGTTTTATAAAGGAGCATCCTAGGTTGTTCAATGTGTTGATGAATCAGGAAAACCCCCAGGAAGCTCTTTTAAGTGGAGGGAGAAGAGGCAGCATTTGAGTCACTCATGGCGTGGAGGCACTGGACATAAACTCTCCACATTATAGGACAATTAGAAATGCTGTTCCAGTAGCTTCAAGAATACTTTTCTGTGAATAGAACACTTTTTTCCTCTCCCTCCTACTTCAGAGGGAGACAGGACAAAACTATTCCCTCTCATCCAGCAGCACTTCTCTGGGTGTTAGTGCCTGTGCAGGAAGGGAACTTAAAATAGCACCTCAGAAGGCTGTCTCCACCAATGCGGAGAGGCAGGGAGCTGGCCCAGTTTGCGGGGTGACAAAGCTCCCATCAGCCTTCAGCTTTGCCTAATATGTACAGCCCAGCTCTGCAAGTAGTTTGCAGAAGGTAGGATTTTTGCGTTCACGCGTTATTGTAATGCACTCAGTACCCTGCAGCAGAATGACGCAAGGTCCAAGAAAGGGCAGCCTTCATGCATATGTTAAAATTAATGCAAAACTACAAAAAAGTCCCCTTTCTAAGGATGTGGGTATTCTTGACATTTCTTTAAAGCAAACTGCAAAGCACACTGAACAATGTTCAGAGTCCTGCTGAGGCTTCAGTAACTTAATTACTCTTTATTCTCTTTCTAACCCACCCACATACATGTTTTACCAATTTAAACTTTTTATAGATCCTCCTAAAGTCTTTTCTGCTGTGCTTTGTTCTTAGCATCACACTTGTTTTGTTTTTCTTGCTTCAGGTCTTGCTCTAGTACAGAGTGCCTTCCTACGTCTGGGTAATACTGTGCAAGACAGTTTCTGTACCTCAGTGTGAAGCAGAGTTACAGGAAGGAGTAAGGAAGAGAAACAAATGGACTTCACCTTGTGCCGCATCTCTGTCTTGCTCTTCTATATAAAATACATTACACCGATTTAGGAGCTTTGGTCCTTGCATGCCAATGAACTACTGGGGGTAGACAGAAAAGACACTAATGGAATCCTACACTAACAAAACCTAAAGCACTTATAACCTAATAAACTTTTCACAAAGCAAAAATTGTCACAAAGCACTAATTGTAGAGTTCCACGCTTACGCTCCTGCAACTGTAAAGAGGAAATCTTGCTTACAGATTGAGGCCACATTCTCTGTGTTGGATAGAGTGATTAAATATAAATATTTTCTATATATAATATACAAGCATATTTAAAATTAATTTGCATAAAGTCATATCAATTTACCTTTCAAATCAGGAATAACTAGAACCACTCTGAGTCCTATTATTTTCAGCTGTGACACAACAGCTGATTCCAATGGGCTCTGCATCACTGAGACGCTGTGCAGTGTTTTGCAAGACTAAGTTCAGATTCATGCTAAGTTAATACGTTCATTCATTTATGAGAGCTTCTTCCCCACCTAAAATTCTCTCTTGTATTTGAGAGGCATATCAAATCCTCTACTGACTCAAAGCACTGTATTTCAGGACTAACAGGCAAAACTTGAAATCTTAGAAAGAAAAAGAAAATGCTGGACTTTCTCAGCTGATAATTACTGCCTTCTTACATAAGATTCTTGTGCTGAGTTGAGCTGATTACAAAACAAAAGGAATGGGTTTCCTAGAAAAATGGAAATGCTGTCTTAAGAAGCTTTTCAGATCTAAAATACAAGAGTTGAATTCTATTTTCAAACTGAAAATAATAAACTAATGCGATTTACGTAGGAAAGAGCAATGTGCAAAATGCGTGAAGTTTTTCTATTAAGGAAAATTATTTCTGACAGTTGCACCACTTGAGATAAGGGGCGATGGAGACATGAGCAAACATCTTGGCATCACTTGGTGTGAGCTTGGAGCTCTGCCTAGAAACATTTCTAAAACGAATCAATGCTCATCTGGCATCCTGCTTAATCTTTAGCTAATGCATACATCGGGGCTTTGGGCTTCCCCTATGTGTTATGAAGTTACAAGTACATTAATGACGGTTTTACTTCAGTGTGGCATAAAAGATGGAGAATGCTCAGGAAGGTATATTCACAGGCAAGGTAATGAACACAAGCATCACCCCATGACTTTCAGTGAAGCCATTTGTTGGTCATAATCATGCAATAGGAGATCAGAACTCATTAATGGCTCAGGCACAACAAACCACACCCACCTCACAGCTGTGCGCCTGAGAGCATACACAGTGTTCTACAAATGCACTTTAGCTAGTTTACTGTGCATTACTTGCAAAAGAGCAAGACAGCAGATTCTGTCAGAGGTAAGTGTTGAATGAAAGATGTGAAAGCTCATTTCTGACAATGCATGGGGTTATGGATTTCTGAACTCCACCCAGGACTGCACTCAGACCCAAGGATATCAAACCCTAGAATTAGCTGTATGATACTGGATGGAACATTTTGTTCATATAGAGGGCGGATTGTTTTAGAAAATGGCATTAGTTTATTCTCCACAAAACAGGAAAGACTTTGCTTCAGGCAACCGAAGGAAGCAGCAATTGCCCTTTTTATTCTTTCTTTTCCCTGAGGGGATATAAGGCAATGAGTCAACTTTGATTCTCCCCTCAGTCCCACTGTCAGAGAGGCTGCCAAGTATATATTGAGTTCCCAAGGGCAAAAGGCCTTCAAGGAGATATTTGTGATACTTATGCCTGTGGCTAGTGCTGAAAATTAAAGACACATGATGTTCAAACCCAAAACAACAAGCATAGCTTTCCAAAGACAACCAGCTGCTTTACTGGGAACTGCCAGAGCAAACAATTAGTAATTCAGCAAGGCTATTCACACGGCCTACTTTCTCACTAGATGGATATTCTCTGCCATGAGGGCATACAACTTTGATATTTCAGAAAGATGGTAAGAGTGATTATTCATCATGGGCTTTGTCCAGCTGGGGAGGTAAGGGTATGTATCTGTTTTGAAAGAAAAAAAAAACAACTGAAGCTACCTCAGTCAGCAAGGCAGTTCATGAAATACACATTTCATGAGTACTAAACACGAATTACATTCTAACTTACAAATACTCAGTAAAGAAAAGCTGTTTATGAGGTTAACCATCACTATCAAAACTGAGAGGAACTGACATGACATGCTTTTTTCAAATGATTTTCTAAATGAAAGTGAGAAGGATGGTCACAAATCAAGTTGCTAAATTCAGTCTCTTCTTGCTAAGCTTCATGTAGGTTCAGATCCACTTTGATTATGTGGTCCAATTGCAATGAAAAGCCACAGTCTAATATGCATAACATAGCACTACATTGCTATAGTCAAATTCACAGAGAGGCAGACAGCAGTCAGCCATGCTCAGAAGAATCATTCTGGATTTACCTGAGTAAGAATGAGAATAGCATCTGTTCCATAAAGTAACCCATCTCCTATGCAAACATGTGAAGGAACTACAAAATCGACTTCTAAACATCTCAAGGGTATAGTATTTCTGTGTACCATCTTTTCAGAGGCATTTGTAAAATACTTTGCTTCTGCCAATGCACAACATTCCTCACAATTTGGCTAGGTAATTGATGATTATGGACTATAAAATTGAAATAACCCTAGAGTTCAACAAATGCACAGTTCTTCACATATGCCAGTATCCTGGCAGAAATTGCTACAGAAACAAGAACAAAACTAGTTTTTGGGCACGACTCCAAAGCCCCATAAAAAGTGTTGCTGGAACAGTACCATGCAGGCTGAAAAAAAATGGTGATTTTTAAAACACAGTACTTAACAAGGTTAAGAACAAGGGAACTGTGTATCAGCTACATATCAGATGCTCAGATTCATATCAGCTTCTTCACCTATGGATGGCAAAGTGTAAGGACGTGCGTGAACCTTGTCTGAACTACATCTAACTGTTGATCTAGATAGTGATCAGGTCTCAGGAGGACATGACTTTCTACACAATTTCTAAATGTACTGGTTCTATCTGTACTGAATGCTCTCAGAAAAACCATCCTTTCTGCAAAGCTGTTATATGCTCCTTGCTATTTCACTGAGTGCTATCTTATCACCTGAGAAGTAATACTGAGTATTCCACCTCCAGTTTCACAAATTAGTCTAGTTCTTGGAAATGAAAATCTTAGCTTGTATCTTACCAGAATATTATCACAGGAACCTAAATAAAACAAGAATACTTCACACCACCAGAAGTTTAACAAAAAAACAAATATTTTTTTTCCTAGCCGTTCAAATATTGTTGGCTTGAAAAATCATCTGAGGAGTATAATGACATTTGCATTTCTTCAAGAGAGAAAAAATACAAATCAGGTAAGTCAAGAGATGGAGAAAGCAAAAATATAAAGGGCTGCAAAAAAGGAAAATGATTGTGTCTGGTCTATCACTAATCTATAGTTTTATAGATAGAGCTACATGAAAAAACATGCAAAGACGGCAAGGAGAAAAATATATGAGTGCTCAAGATAAGAACAGCTGTTGCCAAGAGACTGATCTTCACAGCTTTTCCTGAAGACCCAAATCCTTGTAAGTGTTCTCACAGAAACTGCCCACAAATGAAACCGGCAACTAAACCCCCATTCAATGTGTATTTGAACTAGGCTTTTACTGAGACACTTCTGATTTTTGATCAGAATCACTTTTTTCCCCTTCTGCTAATAAATTTTTGCATACCGCTGAATAGCTGTACGTAAAATATGGGCTTTAAATTACTAAGGCTAGGAGAATTAACAGTTCAGCTAAACTACACAGATTTTTGAAAACCAAGAGCTCTTCATAGAGGTTAGTAAGAAGATACTATTTCTTAAGTCAGTGAGATATTTCTTAAGCTGACCTTTCTAAATAATTTCCTTTTTTGTAGTCTTAGAAACTCAGCATAGAAACAAATAGTCCATCTTTTCTGGAGTAGCATCTTCTGAGCAAGGGCAGAAAAATACGTAATATTTTGTAAGGGATCTTTCCTGGACTGCGCACAAAGAGCTGTAGGTGCTCTATCTGCAAGCAGGCAGAGAGAGAATGATGGTTTTCAGTAAAGGTTTCAAAAACATTAAATTCACTCTAAGATAACTTCTGAAACTTGGACTTTTCCTGTGAGCATACGATACACAACCCTCAAAACCATAAAACCAAAGAACTCAGTGAAAATCAAAAACACAAACCCAATAATAAAAAGCCATTCAGTTGGAGGTATATTGTAACTAGGATCTGTTTCTAGAAAATGAAAACCAGCTTTGCACTCTTTCTCTGCATGCATAGGCAGCTGAAGCATGCATTTTGGTTGCCTCTGTCTGAATACACTGCTTTCTGGCAATATGGCAAGAAGCCAATAAGATAAAACAGACCATGAGATCATATTTTGTAAAGCAGAACTTTCCCAAAGAGTATTAGTGACATAACAGATCTAGAAATTAGTAAAAAATATCAGCAGTTTCCATCTTTAAAAGCTCAGTTTACCTTTATACCTATTTACCATCATCTAATATTATATAAAATTCATAGAAGTTGTGAGTGCAACAGTTCAAACAGCACTGAAGACCTGGACTGGACAACCAGTTCCAGGATCTGGATGATGAAAGCACTAGCTCTAAATGCAAATGCAAAAGGATAAAATTCTGCCAGTGTTATACAACTATAAATCTGGAACAACACTTCTGAGGACCCCGGGAGTCCCGAGATGTTACAGGAACATAGCAGAGCTCAAAATCCGTCCAAAATCACTATAATGTTATCGCTCATTCCTAAACTGCATGAGAATGGATAAATTTACAGGCACAAGAATGGCAAAATTAGAGACAGAAATTCATAAAAAGAGTAAATTATTTAACAGAAAAAGAAAAGTTCCTTAACAGAAAAAGAAAACACAAGGATACTTATTCTGAGTGTTTCAAATATCCTGCACACCTAAGCCTGCAATCAGCTTGTGCTCTTAAATTATCTCTGGATATAATACTTACAGAAAGACACAGACTGTAAACAATGAAACATAATTGAATTGGTTTGAAAAAAGCCTGTCCAAGTACCTTTGATTAAATTATTTCATCTTTAGTCTGAGGCAGCAGGTTTCCCAGGACTGTTAAGTACCTACACTATAGCACAGATCAAAGCGTTGGCCATGTAAAATGAGAAACAGGCCAATGCAAAACTGACAGAGTTAATCCACGGCATGCACTTTTCCATCATAGTAAATGCTGTTTCTGTGCAGTGAGCCATCAGTAATCTCAATTCTTTTTCCTGTAAGTAATACAGCTCTGGTTAGATCAATTTGCCCTTTTGGGGTTACCACACTTCAATTTGTCCTGTACTTTCGACTTCATCGGCAAGCTACAGTTTAACATTTTACAAAGATGCAACTATGTTAGAAGAAAAAATACTGTTGTGTGTTCATGGCAGAGTATTCAGCCATAGAGCTTTAACTTCCTGTTTGCTATATACATTAAACTTCACAGTTTCTGTACTGCTTCAGAGCACTGCTATGACATTTTAAAGTCACCATGAGTAAACGTTTCTTTGTGGCAAATACTTATTCAAGCTAATGATTTATATGGTTTTTTTAGTTATTATTATTATTACCATCACTGCAGAGCTCCAAATACATGATAAGGAAGTAGTAAAAATAATGACTGCAATGTCTACCGATAACTCGTATGTAACTCCTGTGCAAACTGTTTGTGGAGTGAAGCAAAATAAAATACTTCATGTAGCTTTGAATTGATACACACTATCTGTACAAGCCTGAGCACAAGCTCGCAAAAATCACTTTAAAAATTACAGCAGTTTGTGAGATACTGCACCTAAATTTCCTGTTGCTTTCATAACTTGGCAATCATTTGGTACGACCACTTGGCGTAATTTTTCAGTGTAACTACGCTGTGTAAGGTGACATTCACCTTGGCATATGGAAAGGGCTATGTGTAAAACAGGGACTGCAATCTAGAT
This sequence comes from Apaloderma vittatum, assembly GCF_000703405.1. Lineage (NCBI taxonomy): Eukaryota > Metazoa > Chordata > Aves > Trogoniformes > Trogonidae > Apaloderma > Apaloderma vittatum. Next base: position 293,139 of record NW_009697374.1, on the reverse strand, counting down.
TTCACGAGACCATTATTAGTCAGACACCTCTTTCTCTCCCTATTTGCATGAATTGTACACAGCAAACTTGTTTCCTTCAAAGAAAAAACAGGGATCTTCCTCAATTGGCCACCTCCTCTCAAATCAAATCAAATCAAATCAAAGGTTAAATAAGCTGGCATGCAATACAGAACTATTAACAACATCCTAAAGGAGGAAAGCATATTTCTTGCCATCCCTCAATGAGCCGGAGCCCATTTTGAAAATGTGGTTATTTTCCAGCTTTGCAAGCCACCAAAATATTTTGGCTCTGGACTATAATCAGACAAAAGGAACAAAAGCGAAAACAACTATCATAGCAGTTTTGTTTCTGGAATCTAAATCCTGCCGGCTCCTTCAGTTCTGCAAACCGACACCTTTCCAGTTCTCTTCTCTGTGATAAAACTTCTTTGCCCTGTTTAGAGTACCAGCTGAATGGCAAATTCCCACTATGAGAGGAGCAATGGACAAGGCTTACTTCCCTGCTCCAGTAGCAACTGCCCACCTAGCCTGTGAGCCTCCTCTTTAGTTTTGCCTTTGCCATTGTTGTTTGAACCTTTATTGCAGTCTAAATGCCCACTAAAGATGGAGAAATTTGTCTTCAAATTGGCAAAGTTGTTCTCATTTCTCCACTGGTTGTGCAGAAAAAAATATTCTGGGCTTCGCGCAGGAGCTCAGTGGTTCTTTTAAACAGATTTCCCCTCTTTTCAGGGTTATTTGGTTTAAACATATGGAGCAGTCATCAGGGAGCAAATTAAGGAGAAGGAAAAAACCAGTTTGAAATTAATTAAGGCTTAGGGTACAATAAAAAAAAAGTCACCTTAGAGATGGTTTTTTTTTTTGGACATGGCTTCCATGGCTTCTCTAGCCAGGAATCATTCTTCTGACATAAGCCCAGCTGCCACTGCCATGGACCACGTGCTCCAGAAGTGTTCTCCCAGACGAGGTGCCCAGTGCCCCCAGGCCAGCTAGCAGAAAATGCTCCAATTCTGAGAATTTGACCATTTTTACAAAGGTCTGAGGATCCTGACAGACTTGGTGAAGCTCAAGTCTCCTCTCCTGCAACAGCAATATATTCTTATGTTGCTCAGAGCAGGGCAGAAATGATAGCATTAATCTAGGCTACTTCAGGAAGAAGGAGACTAGATTGAGAAGGTGTCAGTCCCTGTTACATTTTTAGATCAGATTGGATGTCTTAGAATATTCACAGGACACTTTTTTCAGAAAATGTATGTTGAAAGTGCTGTCTTTTGATGAAGCTTGAAGGACAAGAGGGTAGATATTTAAAAACAACACACAAAATAAGAAAGAGAAGTGGTGAAACTTTCTTTGAATCTGGTCAAAGCTGTAGGTCGCTTTACTGTTATCTGAAAGGGATCAGATCTTGTTTGCACAGAATATGCAAAAATCATGTTGATATACATGCACACAATCTGTTTCACCGGCTAGTACTTTGCAGTGCTACAAATCACCATTTCCCCTCCCAGGTCTTCCTTAAGCAGTGAGTAATCTAAAAGAGGAGCACAAGGAATTTTATACCTAGTGAGGAAATAAAGAGGATTTGTCCAAATGTTCATTTCCACATTAAACGGGAGGGAGGAGTAGCAATACTGCAGTTTATTCAAGCTGAAAATCTGCTTCAGTCCTCTGTGACCTTTCTTGGGGGAATTCACTTTCCAATTTTTTATTTCATAGAAATAAATCCAATTTAAAGTGTCCTGAGATATTCAGAAGTAGAGCAAACAAAACTTCTAACCTGAAAAGGTCAGAAACGAAAATCTGTCAATCAGTGTCATTAACTGGAAAAGTCAGAGGTGCTCTCCCTTTCTTTTCTCTGTAATAAACTATTGGAAGACCAGGTAAAAGAGCTATGATGAAGGCATTTGGAAAAGTAACTCATAAACAACAGTGAAACCCAAAGGTTTGTGTAATCCTGTGGACAAGGGCTCCCTCTGTGCAAAGACATTCTCTGTCACAGGACAGGAACAGTGTACCAAAGTGAAGGGTGCCAGCAGTGGGAGGAAGCACGTAAAACAAATTAGCCCTCTCCTCTTTCCACCAGTAAATCCATCTGGTAACAGCTGTTACCTGTCCAGTTTATACAATCTCTTCTCCAAAATCTTTGATGTCCAGAAGACTGGAAAATTTAATTGTGTCTTGGGAAAGAGAATAACAAAAATAGTGAGAAAGTAATAAAACCCCCACGATTCTTTTGTGGCAGTACTTGCTGAGAAAGAAAAGCTCTCCAGACCTGGTTATCTAGCAGACTCTCTTATAAACCAGTCATGAATTGATGAATTTTACTATAGATGAAATTTACTATTCATGATTATGGAAATAAAATTAAAGAAAGGACTTCTTTCATTCAGGAATCTCGAGAACAATGATATACTGTCACTTGCTTTGCTAAGGACAACTAGAAAACGAGAGCATTGAGGCTTCCTCCAAAAGCCCTCAGCTTACACAGCCAGGGCATAGTTTAGCCCAAGGGCCTGATTCTCCATTATATCAGCTCCAACAGAATGATGCTTCCGATTTAAAGATGATAATGACATAAATAAATAGGTTGCAATATCTCTGCTTCTGCTATATGACCAAACTGGCCAGAAACACCGTATGCTGGGTGGTCTGTGGTAAGGCACCAAATATGGAGCAGGTCGGCTCTCTGTTGTGGCTTCCCAGCTGGGAGGTGGCCTCTGGAGAGGGACACCAAATCCAACCCCACGCTGGGAATGATGCAACTCCTCTCCTCAGTGCTGACGAAAGAGCTGGAGATGTGCTTACCCATGACACATGCCCTACAGCAGCTAAACAAGGAAAGAGACTCCTCTTCCATTCCTTTTGCCCCAGACAAAAAGCGACAGTGTTACACAAGCAGGCACCGCTCAGGGCACGCCAGTGACCTGCAGTGCATCGCTACTCGCTCAGGGTGGGTGCACCAGGCTACAGGGCCAGGGAAGAAATAGCTAGCAGCTCCTTCTCTAAAACCAAGGGAGAGAGCCAGGCTCCACACACCTGTTGACAGAAGATTAGGAGATTTAGGTTAGGAATGCCAATATGATTTCCCTGCATGGATCCTGCAGGCACACCTGTGGTACCCAAAAGAGACCGCGAAACTTCACACAGACTGGCTCGCTCTCACTGCTGTCAAACAGAGATAGCACTCATACCAAATCCAATAGGCAAAGTGTGAGACAACCTGAATTTTAAACATGAATTTCAATGCTCTCCCTGTATCATCATCTCATTCGGCTAAAGCTCCTGTGCATACGAATCTTATGAAAAGCACCTCAGATACACATCAGATAATATCACCAGAGAGCTACTTTTAAAAAAATTTTTTATTAGGAGATCATTCAGTACAAACTCTCATTGGCTTATTTTTTTTTTAATCACTATAAAATATCCCTTTGGTTTTGAGGAGGAAGACGATAGAAGGTGGGGGGAGAATAATGCTTCTTAAATTTAAACGGACGAACCCCTCCAAAGTATAAAATCTTTCAAAGGCAGACTTATGTGGTTTGTGAAACTCATGTGTGACTGCTTCTTATAACTTTGCACCACACTCTGCCTCCTTCACCCTCTGACACATTGCAAGAAAAGTGGATTCAAAATGAGATTGCACCATGGTGAATTCATTCCTTGAATTGCATCGTACGTTTCAGCAATACACAGCGTGGGAACAAGTCGATTAGCTCTCACTTTGAAGAAATTGGATTTGCAAAGGTCAGCGGTGGCTCGGCCCATTTCTTAGCAGATCTTTGGCTTGCTTTTCATCCTGGGACTAGCAGGGAGGAGGTCAGAGAGGAGTGACAAAAAGAGCGAGCTTTATGAAGCGAGCCCAATGAATCTGGCCATGCTTGCAGCCATGTGGAGGTTTCTTTTGCTCAGCTAATAAATAGGTAGATTTAAAAACAAATTTACAGGAATAACTTTCTGAGTTTACTTTACATATTAAACAATTATTTTGATATAAGCTAGGAAATGCTTTCCAGTGTAATTTTTGATCCGGCAAGAGCTGCCTGAAGCTAATCTGCAGAAACAGCCTACTCGCCCTCCCCTAGCCATCCCTCTTTTTTGCGTGAAGGGGAGTTGCCAGCCTGAAAAAGAGGTGGAAAGAGGCAAAGCTCAGCCCCCAGTGGAGGTGCAAAACCCAGGGAATTTGTGCTCTATGTTTCTCCTTTCAAACAGGTTTCCCAGTTGTTTAGCTTGCTCCTGTGCCAGCTCCTGTACTGAGACAGAGGTAGCTTCATTACCCTTTCAAGCCGGAAAACTCATAAAAATCTTTTGGCCACCCTCCACACCTTATTAACATAAACTGGAGTTTCCTCCTGCTGCTGGCAGGGCAGGGTGCTGGGAATCTGTGATCTCGGCGTTTCAGCGGCTGTCGCTGAGGTTCGCCTTGAGGCTGTGGTGACGGATTACTCCTGGATTCCAAAGAGGGGTTTGCTGTGGACAATTACACTGGAAAGCCACAAAAAAAAGGAAGGAGGTGTGGAAAAAAAAACAAGGGCATGCTAGAAAAGAATCCAAGAATACCAGCAAGCCAGAGTTCCTTCACCTGTAAATATTAAACGTCTCTTGCAGAAATACAGTACATACAGACTGAAACGTGCCTCCTACAAAACTGGGAATCATGGACTTGTTCGCTCCAGTTGTGTATTTTTTTCACCAGGTCCCTTTCACATGCCTCGCTTTCTCTGCCTTTAAAGTCTTGTGAAGGGTTGTGGTTTGGGGAGAGAGTAGAGCTGCTGCTGCCACAGATCTCGGTGAGCTGGAAAAATTTGGTTTTCCCTGGCTCTTCCAACAAGCAACATCGCAGCATTCTGGCCAAAAATATAATTTAGAGAGTATCCAAATCAGACGCTGCCACATCCTGATGCCTTTTAGGTTTCTGTTAAGTGTTCAGATTAATTCACGTGAATTTTGCCTGTCATTAACTGAGCAAAAGCTGAACGCCTGACTAATTTCTTTGACTCGGATAATTCCCTTCGGACTCCATTCCATGGACTCCCAGAGGTCTGGCTGCTGCAGAAGGGGCCAGCAGGAATACTACGGATCTTGGAGAATACTGCTGGAGGAAAACATTTACAGCATGTGTAAAAGAGGTGTAGGGCAGAGCATTTCAGGCAGACGAAGAAGATGAAAAGAGAGTGGCTATCGTCAAGATGACAGATGAGTGATGTTTCTGTGACCTAACAGGAAGTAATAAATGCTGGTTTTAGGCATTTAGTGGGGAAATGGCTTGTTCACCTACTGCTTAACAACTGCATCAGGCTTCCACCAATATCTAATCATCTCCATGAAAGAATGAGTCTATGGAGGGCTTGTAACAACTCTGCCAAAGAGACTGTGCCAGCTCCCCTCGCAAGTGTTATGTTACCACAGATCCAGGCATACCCTGGAGTTTCTCATTACCTCACACACAGCAAGTCTTTAGCTGAGCCTTCACTTTCCAGTTACAGATGTGGATGCAAGTAGATTTGAGAAAGGTTCCCCAGCTAAGGGGACCTCTCTTTGGAAATAGTTCTTTGTGCTGACCATGAGAACCCATGTAGAGGTTTGGTTAGATAATCCTTTCTAGGAAGATAATTTTTAATTCAGTTTATTTCCACAATATTTGAGCTGAAGGAAATTGTAATTTATGAACACACACATATCATTTACAAATTTTGCATCTGTGTGTGTGCAGGTAAACCTGTATCAGACATGCAGATCTTAAGCATTAGGAAGTGTATCTGGATAACCTGTGCACAGCCAGCTGTTGATGCTCAGCTAATCAAAACCCATAACTAGCTTTTTTATATATATATATTCAGCATCCTCTTGTCTCTCTGTTTTCATTTTTAACCCACTCGTTCATGTGTGATATTTTTGTCTACACTTCAGCCGCATTCACTGGAGAAAAGTATCCTTATTGCACCTTTCACCTATGAATGAGCTTCGTAACTGAAAATACAAAGTGCTGGTTTTAGCTTTCTTGTTTTAAAAAACAAAACAAAGTCAGAAGGTTAAACAAATGCAATTGAGGATACCTTGTTGAGCTGCAATAAAAAAAAGCTTGATCCAAACACACATTTTTTTATTAAAAAGAAAGAATGCACATAAATTACAGCTGCTGACCATGCAGTCATTCTTTTTATGAGGTGTTTGCCTATACCCATATATACGATTTCCACATATAAATTCCGTGTTCGTCTGAAAACTGCTCACATGGAACTGGTGTTTTCTTAATAAATTGTCCACGGAATCTGTGTTTCATCTCAGATGTAAAAAGTTCATTAGGGGAAAAAAATCACTGCAGTGTCCTGGTAGAAAGCAATACCAGAGAGTATCCAACCTAAAAAAAGATCTGCTTGCGGACTGTGTAGCATTTTTGTCCTGCTTTTCAACTTAATTATTTTCCATAACTTAATAAAACCCAGTATAACATAACATACTATAACAGTGCCTGCAGTAACAACCATCTAGTCCAGAGCAGAAAAAAACCAATTCTAATTCATTGAAGATATCTGCATGTTAAACTTTGTTCCCTTTAAAATTGTCTTGGAGAGGGAACAGGCACTTAGCTCTGCAACACTCTGTACAAAGTCCTCTGCTCTGAAGGAGCCTGTCTGATGGGATGCCCTCAAACCGTGCAGCGTGGAAGCCTGGGAACTGCTCCAGCTCTGCTTACCAGGGTCTTCTCACCAGAGAAAAATCACTGGAACTAGAATCAGATGTTCCATATGGGATGCTCAGTTGTAAATCTGAGAAAGCATTCAGATACAGAATTGTGAAAAAAAATTCCCCAGAGCATACACGAAAATGAAAATCCACATTCATCATTACCTCTGTTACTCCACGTAGAAAAGAAGCAATGCTAAACTAAACCGGATGGCCACGTATTAAGGGTCACCAGCTGCTCTTGCAATGAAAGTGCAGCTGTCTCCTGAAGAAATCAGTGAGTTTGGCAGAGACCAGGTGAAGAATGTGCTCCTAAGAGATTCCTCCTCCTAGAGAAAAACGCTTCATTTGACAAACTGTTGGATGAGCATCAGAATGTGACAGACAGGGGACATTTTTAGCAACAATTCACTGAACTAGCAGAGCAGAGTGTGGTCCCTAAAAGTGCAGTTGCTTTCATTCCCATAATTTACTTTCATCTGTCTTTTTCAAAACCTTCCCTAATTAAGCTTAATTGCCATGCAGTCACACATTAGTGCAACATTCTGTCCGCTTACGGACCACCCATAAAATGTTTCATTGCATTAATCCTGAAAAGTAGTAGATTGCTTGTTTTGTTTTGTTTTCCAATGTGCATAAGTGCCTATAATGAACAGTGATGGCTTTCTGGAACTGATACTTGACTCTGATTATCATGAAAAGATTTTTAGTTTATATCATGAAAATTAGAGATGTCAGAAGGGTGTTTGTGTTTTGTGAAAAACAAGTATTTGTAATGATTTGGAACTTAATATCTTCAGTGCAGAATTCAGACGTGGGGATTCCCAGCTCCTTGTAATACTTAATTTCTTCTTAGTCAGTTACGGGCCAGATGATAACAACTTGAATGCCCTCAGCTTTTGTGAGTTAGCCAGGTTTTCTATATCACTCAAGTCTCAGTGACCTAATGAAACTCATGAAAACTATCCTTAAAGCCAGTCAAATGTCTAGGCTGAAGGATACCTCTAAATAGCTTGTAGGAGCTGATCCATAACAGAATATTTAGAAATAGTAAAGCAAAACAACAGCAACATAGAAGGCAACTGAAATATTCTTGTAAGCAGATGCCTATTCACCTCTAAAACTACAGTTTGTCTGAGCACAGTAGTTCCCATACCTTTGAAGTCAAGAGTTCCCTGAAGTTCTACGATGTTCCGCTAGAAGCTTGAGGTACCAGGGACCTCACAAGAAAGCTGCTTCCAGTATGCTTCCAGACAGAAATGCTCAGTCAAGCTGGGTAGGCTGAAAATTCACATGACTAGAGGCACAACAAATTAAAAACAAGCAGAAAACAACGTTAGATATAAAACCAGAACCTTCATAGCACTCAGACAACACCATTTTATAGCTCAGAGGTACAACATGAGAGAATTCCAGCCTTCTTCACTCTGGTGAGAGTCTGAGTTTGCAGAACTAAAAATTTCATTTACCATTTGCATTGACTACTCTTTCTATGGTTTCTGGGCACTGTGGGACAATGCCAATATTTTTGCCACTGCTAGAAATACCTCTCTTAGTCTAGAAATGACAAAGAGAAGAGAAGAACAAAATTTAGATCCAGGTTAATATTTCTACATTATTAATAAGTGGTTAAGTTACATCTAGTCCTTTCCAGAGCTTTTAAGCTTTGTAGGATGTGTATGCTGGAAAGAGAAAAATGAAAATAGAAACACCAAGAACTCTCTAATCAGCAAGGACTGGTTGCACATGTAATATATTAGCTGAATTTGTCCAGACTACACAGAACTAGAAAGATACACATTCTTTGAAATAAGTAGGGCTAGTGCACTATACATATGAGACAAAAGCAGAATAGAGAAGAGGAGATACACACATTATTGCCTGTAAGCCCAGAGGTGAGTTCTGATGTCAATTTAATATTTTAATGTCAGGGAAAATAATTCTTTTCAGTCACACCTTTATGAATTTCAAAACTGAGAAAAAAACACCCTAGTTCTAATTTAATTGATTTGAATAAAAATGCAAACATAGAATTTCTATTTTGTTTAATAAAAGCTAGAAAATTTCAAATGACACAAAATTTCTTCAAAAATTTCTTTCTTAAAAACCACACATTACAAAACCTCATTGCTACCTATGTTCGTGCTATCTTTGCAAGCTGAACTAACAGGCAAGCAAGCAAGAGTAAAGAAAATGAAAAGTGTGTACTTGCTCTGCCAGCTATGCTGCAGGATACTGCAGATATAATAGCTGTAGTGATTAAGCCCTAGAATTTCCACTGGTCATTATAGAGGAAATCTGATATATATTATTAAAGACAACTCCATCAACTCTGAAATAAATTAATGTGTTGCAATCCAACTGCAATCCAGCAGCATCATTCCCAGCGAGAAACTGGTGCTGTCTTTTGTTTTGTCAAGTAGGATTCAATCCTTCGATTTCAAATTCTCTTTCAAATGTTAACATGTCTAGATGACATAAATGTGGCAATCTTGAAGACTACCATACAAGGGAGGCAGCCTTGGTCACTACAGTGCTTCTGCACCTTGAGTTCTCAATGTCTGAGGTCCAGCTCAATCCCATGGGTACAGGCAGTAGCGTCAGGAGATGTACATTGTGGAACATGGCAATTTGGAATGGCCATGTGGCTGTTCACTCAGATTAAGCATGGTGCCACATCTCTGTACTTGTTCCTATGCATCTTTTCACTTGCTTTTAAAAACAAACAAAATATCCAGCCTCCAAAAATACCAACTCCTCAAAAATATACCATTCCTTAGGGAAAATTGTGTTGAACGAATGTTTGCATGTCATCTGTTTGCTCTTTTCCCTCAGTTTTAACTCCATTTTACAGAACAGCAGAGGCCTCAATAAGTGTCAGGTTCTTACAAGTCCTGTGTAAAATGGGGAGAGCCCAGGACTGTGCAGGCAGCAGCGCTGCCCCAGCCACCCACACGGTCGTTCCTGCCAGGCGCTGGAGGCACAGAGGACAGGGTGGGCTGGTGGCGGTAGAGAGCTGGAAAGCAGATGGTGAGGCTGAAAGAGATAGAAACCCAGAGGAAACGAAGTTTCTTTAGTTTGGCTGCCTTTGGGTCAACTAGTTAACTGATTTTCCACCCCCCCTCAGTTCTTGATTTCTGCTGAAAATTATTTTTCTGCCAGTGATACTTTCCAGGAAAAGACTGCAGTGCTTGCCTCAAAACTCCTGGCAGTGTCATTTATATGTTGAACAATGGAGCACGGCAAACAATCTTTTTCTTATGTTTTGCTTTAACCTTGCTGGTGCCTTTTTGGTGAACTATAAGCTAAATTGTTCATTTCATTGATTTAACTAGTGTTCATACACCAACATCCCCAATTCCACTTTTCCAGGTCAAGATCATGTTTCATTAGAGAGTAACTGAGTCTGCAGATCTCTGAGTTTATTTTCTTGTAAATGCTGGTCTTACAGATTCAACAGGGAGAGCATATGTGTGTTGGGGGCTCAATACCTACCTGGGTATAGTACATCTTACATATAATTCTGAGATGCAGCTATCCTGATGGTTGTAGTCCTGTCGCACAAAAATCAACATTAAGCACAGGGCCTGGTTCTAAAGACTCAGTTTGAACGTAGTTAATCAAATAAATTCATATTCTGTAGGTTCCAGTACTCCTGAGAATAACAGAAATCCAGCGACACCAACAAATCATGATTAAAAATGCAGGAAGCCTCATCAGGGAATGATTGCAACTTCCCTACTTTGTTTTCATTAATATTTAATGCTGGTACAGGCAGAAATAAGAATATGGTTGAGGCTGAAAAAAGCATTTGTTTGAATGAACATATTTTGCTCACTAACGGTATTATCTCTCAGTAAATAACAAAAGAACTATGGACTCCATAGATTTAAAGAAATCCCACAAGTATTTAGGAAACAAAATCTGTATTTAGGCTCCTAGGCAACAAATATCAGTTACCCGATGCACCCCAGGACAGAAATACACATTCTTAATTGTATACAGTAACATAATTTCACACTTTTATCTGGATTATACTCTTGACGTCCAGATCAATGCAATCTAAGTACTTACAAACCTGAGTAACCTAGTCCAGACCAAAAAAAGCACCTTTTCACCTGGGAGGAAACAACAAATGCTCTCACTGACCCCGTGGGTGCGTGACGTGAGAGAGGTGGTTTGAATGTGCCCGGTCCAGTCAGACACGAGGAGCCCGGCTTTAAAAGGGCTTAAGTGAATCCTTCCTAAAACTAAAGCTTTAGAAAGATCATCTCAAAACTAAAGTTTGAGTTATCTGCGACAGCAGAGAGAAAGTTCCTGCCACCACTTGCACTCAAGCAACCAGGTGGACTTACACTCACTGAAGGCAAACTGGTTGATGCAGTTTCTGGCACAACTGGTGATTTCTTTCCTTTCTCCATGTTCTGTAAAAGACTGAGATCAGTAAATCATTTCTGTCTTGTAGTAAGGAAAAAACCACGATGTGTTGCTGTAGCTTGGGAAAATATAAACCTGGAGGACCTACTTCTGGTGCCATTTCAAAATTGCTTTAATGGTTTGCCTGCTGTCCTTATTGTAATGGTATTTATCACAGTCTAGGAAAAATACACTGCAGCAGTGTGCTTCCTCATGATGAAAATTCCACATGAGTAACACTTGGGAATATCAGAATCAGCCTACACATATATATGCACGTATAGTTAGAAATACGATTTTTTAAAAACAAAATCATAAAAAAACAATAAGTAATTCTCTGTCTTGAGCCTAACAGGCACAGCAACACCAGCAGTCTAGAAGTGTATAATTTTGCATATTTAAATGTGTCTGTTTAAATATTCATCTAAGTAATTATCTCCCCCTCAAGAATGTAACAAATTATCCAAACAATTCTTTAGCTTTTAGATAGACTTCAACGGCTAAAAAAAGCCCAGACTCCAAAACAACATCGCAACACCAACAATAAAAAAAAACATTTATTCTTTCTGCTGAAACCATTACGCAACTTCCCGGCGCTAGTCCTGAACTCTGCTTCTTGCTAGCACTGTGCTGTAAGTACGGCAAAGGGCAGACGAGAGCACCAGACAATATAAACTGAAACACCAGCTTGAGTGTAACCGGAGAACCGGAGTCCTGCCAGACCCTGGCAAGCCTGAAGTCGGGCAGCTTTTACCCAGCAGGTCTGTCTGTGGAGAGAGCTCGGCTGTGGTCACTGCCCAGGTGGGCAGAGCCCAGGGCACGGCCGGACAGGGGCCAGGACGCCCAGCACCGCGCACTCCAGGGCTGCGGTGCCTCTGTCCGTCTAGGAGGAGGGAAATAATGCGCAGTTAATTGTGCTGCATGACTTCATTTAGAGGAAGCCCTGGCTTACAGAAACAGCAGGCTCTGTTTTGGGAAGGGACAGACCCTCAGGACCGGCAGAGCGCTGTGGGAACAGTGCTCTCGCTTTTATTCCTCCCGCTAAGCGGGTCCGTTCCCCCACGCAGAGCCAAATACTTACATGCACTCTGTACAAATAAAGTTATAAAGCTACAATGTTCTTTAATCATACAGAGATAAGACCAACCATGAAACCTGAGGGGCTTTTTCTTGTCTCCTGCACATATGAAAGATGGCATTAAAAGAGATTAGTTTAAACCACTTGCAATTTCCTTTATGCAATAAAAGATTTTCGTTGTTTGGAATTTTTCTATTTATGGTGTGTATTTGGACTCTGTATAACATAATACTTCCCTCAGCATCCCTGCTTTTAATGATGATAGCAGTATTTGAGCCATTCATCAAACGTGACAATTGAAACAGCTAGGAGTTAATGGGACCATGAGCAGTTTGACAAACACAGTCTATTTGACAAGACTGAGGTCAGGACTAAAAGAACTGCTCTTGGTTAAATAAACAGAAAAGCAACAAAGTAAAAGCAAAAATCTTTGCAGCCATTTATCAACTTTAAAAGCCTTTTTGTTACAAGAAACATAAAGTGAAGCTGCACACAAAGATGGGAATTAAATGGGGTTGGAAGAATTCAGTTAGCTTCTTTTTTAGGTGAAATTAAAAAGCCCATTTAAAACCGAAGCATTATGCCCATAAAACTGACATACAGCTACATGATACCTAAACCTACACTTGAGAGCCTTCTGCTTCTGAACTGATTTATTAAAGTGCCCAGCCTTTTTCCAAGATACCAGACTGATTCAGGTGGCATCGAAAGGAGAACCATGTGACAAGAGACAACTTTCCTGACGTCTGCAAAGCAAGAGAGTGTTCAGGCCCACATCTGAGACTCCATCCATACACTGCTGCTTCAGTAACAAATTTATCCAATAGCAATCTGTGAAGTGGGCCTTCCAGAGGGTCTTTGCAAAATATTAGAGTTTTGCAGTTAGACACAATATTGCCTGTAGGAAATTCCTGGATGTCAAATGACTCTTGGAAGCTAATAATTAGCGCACCCACTAACTTCCTCCCTCTACTCGGTTCATGGACCACTTTTTTCTGTTTTGACTTGGGGAGATGAGTTTGAATTCATCTTTTTTTTAACTTTGCTGAAGCCCCTGGAAAGTCCACGAAAGACAGAAGCATTGAATCCATTCTTGTGCTCCCTGAGTAAACTGGCTTTCAGAGCACGCAGCACGCATATAAAAATAGAGGATAATTGCTCTGCCCTTTTCTTCTAAGTGCACACAGGCATGCAAAATCAAACCCTGACTATCCCGAGTTCAGTCTTGCATCCTATGTACTACAGAATCTCCAGTCATAGTGTTGATGTCAATGGGAAAAAGACTGATGTCCCTGCAGTTCAGCTTTCTTGGTTTTAAATTTGGGAGTGATAATATTCTCATGACTAGATAAGACAAAACAGATTTAGACATTCAGGAATTCTTGGATATTACAGCTGTTCAGAGTACTTTGTAACAATTTGTCTACCTTATGTAATCCTTTATATCACTGTCCAGAAACCACCAATATCATTAGGGAATTTCCATCAGAAGCAAGTAATCTGGCAAAACTCAGTAAGCTTTTGCAATCCTAAAGTTTCAGGAAAGGTCTTTATGACTTTTGGGTTGGATGTGTCGCCAGATGAAAAATCTCTTCTCTTTGGAGACTTCTCTGTCCTTTCTACTGCTTTCATGCTTTTATGGCTATTGAAAGTTTAGAGACAACAAAGAAAAAAGGCATGTATTGAGACACAAAGACAGAAGAATGACTTAAGAATTGTTATTAATTTACAGATTATATTTGTGCATTTTACTTGTTTCTCTAGTAATATCTCATTTTTTCTTTCATAAAGCAATATGTACAACTAACATATATTTAACAGCTTCTGTTGCTGCTGGAAAATCATGAAAGACTTCTTTTTCTGGAAGTGATTGATTATAGTCTTATTGATTAAATAATTTTCCCTTTGCTTTGAGCAAAACACCCATTACAGGAGCACTGTGCAGCCATTTGGAGCTGGAAAATGTATTCTATTTAGCCTGTCAAACACAGTTAAATTCCTGTCTTAACTCTGCCTCTTTTCCAAACCTCTTTTTCAAGACTACACTAATATAACCTAATTTTCTCAGAGTACTCTGGACAACTTTGACTCTTGAGCTCTTTTCCATCTGGAATTGGCTTTTCATCTGCTTAATCCTAGGCTTTCTAGTTGGTTTCATTCAGTTGTTTTGTAATATATAACCTAAAGTCCTAAAGTAATCTTATAAAACAATTTATAGCACTCATTTGGACTCATTCTTGGAACTTTGCCTTTGGAAAAAAAAAAATCAACCAAACGAAGTTCAATTTTTTACTTTTCAATAAAAATGCTTTTACCAAAAATACTGGCATGGATGTCTGAAGATGGCACCCACCTTTCCACTGTCAACAACACAAGTGTATTCTCTAATGGACATAGTAGTTACTTTGTGTGATGGTTGTGTTTGGATTCTTTTTGTGTGTTCAAACCCATAAAAATACATTAAAACATTCAGTGTGACAAACATTTAATGATATGTCTGTATCTAACCTTCCTGGAGCACAGCACGAAAAGAGTAATGCTAATTTTAAGACGAAACTCTGAGTTCATGCAAACTATATACAAATTAAACTACTAACATATTTTTTACTCATGTAGTCAGGTAATAGTGAGGTCTGGATTCAAAGATTCAGGAGATCCTTTACAGTCTCATACCTCTTGTAAATGTTTTATGGATGGAATTGTTTCTCAGTGCTATACAAAGAAAATCTCATTTCACAAAGGCGGATTTGTTACCTACTTGAATATTGGTTGGTGGGTTTTTTTAAGTCTTCTGATCAGCAGTGTGCTAAACTGCTTAAGGAAATCAACCCCATTCATGCTTTTACTCTCTTTTCTTAACCAAATTGAGTTGGTGCTGAAGGATTTTCACTGCAACAATAGTTAGTCTTCTCTTTAGTCTAGTTCCAGGGTGGTGGAGGTTAGGATCAAGATTCTACTTTCACTTTGCAATATTATTGCAAGCAAACAATAATAACAAAGCAAATTATTTTTTATTATTAATGTGCATGCAGTGACAGCCTACCAAAATCCTTCCCAGACTTCATCTTCACACCTTCTCCATAACTGGTCTCCACGAAATATCCCTGAATAAAAAGCCATATGTGTGAAGCACAAGGAGTAAAAGGGTCAGGACAGAGTAGTTTAGGAGAGCCTTGCTTTGGCTAACCCTGGGGTAGGACTGTCAGGTGCTAATGACCAGGCTTTAATCTGTCCCCAAGAACTAAGAAAAACTACACACTACAAAAAATAAAGTGCATACTTCTGGATCTCAGAAAGTACTAATCCAATTTTTGTGGTATTTTACTTTAATAATAATCATTCAGTACACAAACACACTTGTTTGCTATCTCTATAATTAAGTTAGTGCATTAACAGAAAATACTGCTTTTGTGCCCCATCGGGTTATGCTGACTAATAAATTTTCTTTTTAAGCTATGTGTCTGCATGTATCCTTTTCACTGTGCGTAAATTTACTGGACTGTTACTGATCTCCCAACAACTACACAAACTGCTACATTAGAAGGTTTTACTGTCCAAGCTATACAGGGCATAGAGCTGTGTTCAAACCAATGATCTCTCTTCCTATTATTGCTATTATTTGTTATTAGTCAAGTACCAGCAATGTGCTAGGTCTTGTAATACTGTTAACAGTAGCAGACTTGTCCCACATTTATGAAGTCTTAGGAGTTTTAGTTAAATTGAAACTCAAAAGTCACACAGAGCAGGTAATGACAGACATACCACTAGCTAAATTCTTTTAAACTTGGGGTGTGGAAGCCAAGCGAGGATATGAAAAGACACAATTTAATCAGGAAATGGAGAAGGGAAACTCTTTGTTTCTTTCTCTCTCTCTTTTTTTTTTCCTTCCTCCTTTTTTTTTTTTTCTTTTGATTTCTATGGGACAGGCCACAGAGTAGGATTTTACTCAATAGGGACAGAATAATATCCACCCCATGTCTATTGCTCTTCACTGTCTCTGGGCAGCACGGATGAACTGAGTCTTTAAATGGGATGTGAATAGATAGAACAATATGCCACATACAAATGAGAGGGACTGCACACACATAGTTTCTCTGAAATTGTCACTGAGATGAGATTCTTCCAGGTAGGTAAAAACATATGATTAGAAATATAGGCAAGAAAGAAAATTGGTCAGTAACTCAAGACTGCAAGCAAGCTAATGGAAGAGTTTTCTGATTAAACTGCCTTTCAGCCCAGTTCATCTGGTTTCTATGGCAAGTTATACTATGAATCTCTCAGTTTTCATCAAAACATTATTAGGGGGAGCACGTGTCATTATTTGACTCATCTGGGTGTTGACAATTTTTCAGTATTTTCCATTGGAAAATGAATTTATCTGGGTTCAAATGATGGAATGAAATTCACAGTGCAGGGATTTTGATTTGGCTTCCTTTTTGACAGTGACACCAAGCACAGAAAGTTTTTTGTCAGGATTCCTACACAGTCACAATAAACTATTTGCTTTAACCTCAAAATATTTTGTAGCTAGAAATTTTCAACCAGACTTCTAGAATTCTTAATTATACTTGCCTTCATAAAATAAGAAATATTTATTAAATTAACTATACATTAACCTAGACTCGCAGACCAATATCCATTCCTTTGAGTCAATTAATGTGGTCATCAGAGACTATTTACTCTTTAAGCCAATTCTGAGAAAGACCAGAGCAAAACCAGGCTGCAGTAAAATACATTCTGCAAGGATGCTGGGCACTAGGGTCATGTGTTAGAGCTCCAAACCCTTCCTTAATGTACTTCAGATGTTACTAAGCTTTGACTCCTTTTAGCTATGTTTTCATTTACTATTTAGTTGGTCACTGTGTTACAGTGCTGCCAAGAGAACTTTTGAATTAGCTTAAGATGAAAATTAATTATATTAATTTATAGAGAAGTAAATAAAAAGACTGAAAGGGTTAAAATATCAATCGCAGGTGTTCTGTCTTGAAATTAGTAGTTAAGCCAACAGATAAGGCTCGTCCACTTTAGGAAACATTATTTATTTCTGTGCTGAAATTGTCACTACTGGTTAACCCACTGAGATATTTTGCTGGAAGAAAAGAACTGATACAAGCAGGGTCTCTGGAGTTAGTTGCAAACCAGATGTTCCAGAAAGCCTGAAAAATAGTAGCTTCAAGTAAAGGCTTATAAATGCTTCATTTCCCCAGACCTCAAGCATTTTCAGCCTGAAAAAACTGTCTGCTTACTATGGCATGTCTACTTATATTCATATTTTCTGAATTCAGCTTTCAGCCTTCACAATAGTGTTGTCCTTAGAAGGAGTAGGGGACTGAATACTTGTGCGCTTGAAAGGCAGAAAACACTGGTCAAAGATTTTACCAAACATTGCTCCTGCTCAGTGTTCGATGTGTGACTGGATTTTGCCTGAAACTGCAAACACAGCCAAAAAATCTTAAACTTGAGTTGAACAGAGCCGTTTACTTATTTGATGTGCCAGGGCACTGCTGATATTCAAACTAGGATCATTATTCCTTTGTAGCGTCAAGTATTCCCCAGAGGTTACAGCTACTATTGCCTAAATCAGGCTCATCTGAGAGGGACTAATTCAAACATAGATAACCTGAGCAAACACTGAAGGGCGCATTAGAAAACATCCAGAAAGAAGAAGCCACTGAAGTTTATTGCCCCTAATCCTGTTAATGAAATAGGCTACCGAGTTCATTCTTCTCAGTATTTAATTTTTCTTAACAAGGGAGAGGAGTGGAGGAGAAAGCAACTCTCGACCCAGAGGAACATCCTGGCAGACATGTGTTCTCCCAAAACAACTGAGTATTAATGGCAAAAAGAATGACACAGATCTAAGCCTTCTACACTATAAGCTCTGTCTTCAGCTTTATCCTATTAAAACAGTAACATTTTACCTACAACTCAGCTTTGCTTTTGTGTAAATGACTGTACAAACTGCAAGGCAGGAAGAAATCAAGTCCTGATGTTGTAAATAAAAGCAAAGTGCCCTTCAGTTCAAAAACAAAATGAGGAACACATAGTTTGCCTGTTCAATAAGAAATTCAGAATATAATCTGTATTAATAAAGAAATTAGAAAGCCACAGTCCAAATCTCTATGTTATTCGTACATGAGAGATTGTGTATATCATGCACACAGGCTATAAAAATATCCTGCAAACTATTTGCAAGCCAACCCTCAATCTTCTGCCATATATGAAAGTTAGATCAGTATTAAGTCGATGGCTAAAACTATACTAGAAGAGAAAATATCAGCTTTTCTAACAACATTCATATGATTTAGCTACGTAAGTTCACTGCGATACTAGAGCTGAAAGAAATACCAGTACAAGAGTGTTTTATGACAAATCTCGAACTACTAATACAAAAGAGTGTAATTTATCAGATCCAAAGAAAAACACTATCTGACAGTGTTCAAAGTACTACAATTCATTACATATCTAAAGGCTGCTGATCAATAGACAACAGTGTGGTCTTTCGTTCAATAGGTTCAAGCTTAACTGATTTTCATGGCTTCTTGAATGCTTTTATGACTAACAAGGCATGATACACATAGTGCTTTGTCACCGATTTGCACATAATCTAATAAAATGACAGTAATAAATCACAAGTATCATTAATAAATCACCAACAAACAAAGCAGTACACTGGAAGCAATGTGGAAAATGCGCAGATATTCCTCCAGCTACTTTGGTGAGTAAACAGGCTAAACACACAGGATTAGTTAAGAGCTGTAAGCTCAATTCATAGTAAACATACACATCTGAGCTGTTAGAGATTTTCTACTGTAGTTGGCAAACACTGCTTCTATGTTTCTTCAGGGTAGGTTAACAAAATGAAAAAGAGAAAAGGTGAAAATAAAAGAGCTGAGAGAAAACAAAACTCAAATTCAGCAAAAAATTCTTGGACCACAAGAATATAATCCAGTTTGGTGATGCTTATACGCTGTTAAAATCACATTTTATGTCTATTTACTTTATCATTTTGTACCTCATAAATACCTACAGTAGCTAAAACTGTCAGTGGTGCCTCTTCCAAGAGCAGTGCCCCTAGGATCAAGATCTTTGAGGTTTACTTTAGCCACAGTGTGGCTAAGGTTATCACAATGTCTCTAAATCTAGAATCTAGTTGGCATAAATCCATGAAAAGCACACATACCTTCAACTATGAAATACGGGATTCATTTACTTATCCTTCAGGTGAGGGTTTAATGAAAGCTAGGCATTTAACATGGTAACAAGCTTCCACAGGCTTCATAGAAAAATCCAGCTCCAAGATTAATACAGCAGAAACAAAACAGTCATTTTGACTCCATCATCACTACAAAAAATACATATGCCTAACAAGTATTTACTTGAGGTGGAACACTAGAAATATGAATTTGTAGCTGTCACACAAGTTAGCTGGTTGGAGTTAACATCAGACCTCAGTAACACTTTCTACAACAGTGAACAGAAAGCCAAATTACTTGTTTGGACCATATTGAATTGAAAGCCAAAAGTTTTAAGATGTTACTTGCTCTTTTATCACCTAAATTTAACACAGAAATGGCAAAATTACAAGAGGAAGTCAGCTTCCTTGGAATTTTTGTGCTGACCCCAAATTTTTGTAAATACCACAAGAAAGCTTTCTCCCACAATATTTTCAATTCATTTTCTGGCTTTCCTTGTTCTGATAAAAAGACATCTGAATCTTGAACATGAATGTTTAAAATCTTCAGGTGCTTTTCAACCACTTCTCTGGTGACCCTTGAGCAAATAAGTGTTTGTGTCAGTGGCTTGAGGCAAAATACTTAATTAGAGTCAAGACCAAAACCATGCTTCCTCTCTCTCAATGTCAGAAACAAAGTTCGATTCAATATTAATAGCCATGGAAAAGAAATAAATAAGGTAGTGGCTAACAGCAGAGTGAATAAGTGTTTTCCCTCTGAACGCTAGAGGAGGACTAGACCTTGAGTTGTTACAGTAAAGAGGACAGCTATTAAGGATGGTTATTTACAGGTAAAAGTTCTGGACTCTGAGGTGAACCATTCTCTTTTTATCTATTCTTGAGAAATACAAGTATTAAAACTCAATATTTTTCCTTTAAGGTGCTGAGAAAAACTGGTGAGGCAGGGCCAAGGAGCTGAGGGTGGTAAGGAAGCCACTAACGTGCAGGCAGGAGACAAGGAGTGAGGTGCGTTCCCAGCAAGCACCACCAGCAGGTCTGGCAGACCTGCTCCTCTCTGCACCAGCACCGGCCTTTCTGTAACTGTGGCCAACATCCCCAGCAGCTACCACATCCAAGATCCTCAAGATCTGAGAGTTTTAAAAGGGTGTCTGCAGAACTCTCTTTAGAATACCAAAAAATGCTGAGATAGCAGTGAGAGAGGGGCTTACCCCTCCCTGGGAAATGCTGGAACATGGGGCCATGGCAGCAGTTCTCACAACCATGAATTGAACCTCAGTATCTTCCTGTTTATTTATGGAGAACAAAACACTTTTGCCAGATTTAACATGCTTCTTCATACCATAAATTTTACCAAAAGAAATTATTGGAAAAAACACAATGTTTTCTTTAGAGAAAAATTAATTGATATTAAAAAGAACAAAGAAATCTCATTAAAAAAAAAAAATAACAGACTGTAAAGAACCTAGTGCTAACAAACCTGAGGCTTAAAGCCACAAAGTGTGACCATCACTCTCTCCTCTTGAACATGCGACTTTGTTATTTTTGATACAGAGATCACTGCTCACTTTAAAAGCAACTTCATGTTTTGAGCAGGGCCAGGTGCTCAGCTGAACCATAGCTAGGTACACACAAAACCGGATATTTATAAAACTGCCAAAACGCCTAAAAACTTTTTAAGGTTAGGTGCCTGCTGACATTTGCCCTGAATATATTCCTATACAATAATTAGTTTTAAAGTGTTGTCCTTCATCAGTTACTCACTCAAGCCATAGAATTACTGCCTTTTTTTAAAGCTTCTTCTCATATCTATGTAACAGTAAAGAGACGCCAAAACTTAAATGTTTCTCTTCTCAGGATGAACCCCTTCACAAGTGCTTTTGATTGCAGTTAAGTTTGCTAATGTTCACCTCTCCTTTTTTGTATGCTCAGATGCTTGCCCCTTTCCCCTTAACAAACGTTTAAAATAGAAGATGCCTTTGCCCTCACTACTCAAAGACGGCCCTTCTCAACATCTTCCAGCCAGGCCCAAAATACAAAAAGAAACTTTTTCCTCCTGTGCCAAAGACAACATATAGAAGTGAGACCTAACTTAAGCAACACTGTCTCCTTTCCCTGCCTCTGTTTTGATACTGCACTTTGATTTTTTCCCCTCAAGATGCTTACTTGGAGCATGGCCCCACAAGGCCATGCAGCGAGCGTCAGCTTTGCAACCCAAGAGGGAAAAACCTCAGACCCAGAAGACGCGGTGCAGGAACGAGGCCTTGCCCTCTTTGATCTCCGGCTTGTGTCCCACCACTCCAGCACTAGTCCGGCATTGCTCCGGGGGCAAAGCTGGCCCCACAGGGAGGGGCCCACTGAAAGTTTGCCATGCTGCTTAACCCCACGGTTATGCCGGGGAAGGAGGGAACAGCAGGGGACCTCAGAGAATCAGCGTTTAGCCAGCCCACCCCTGCCACCCCATGACACTGCTCTGGCTCCAATTAAGTCAGCGTGGAGGGGGATCTGAGAGGAGGTTAGGGGAGGGTCTGCTGGACCCATGCTCCTGCGGCTGTCTTGGAAATGAATTCCCACATACGGGGTGCAGATGGGCTATACCCCTCTTCCAGGCTGCAGCCTGCAAATAAACTTAGTAGCAGCTGGGGAGGGGAACCACCAGAGCCTCATGTGCTTAATTGGTTCCGTGTTTCTGCGTAAGGGAGTACTCCCTCCCCTCACTAACCCATGCAAATCCTTCTGTAAAGTCCCATAAACAAAGCCGGGGATATAATTTTCAGTGAGAAACTTGCCACCAGGGAAAACAGCGGTCAGGGAAAATACAACATACCTTTTACTCCAAGAAGGGTGTTTTGGTGTGTTTTCATGGATTAAAAACAGATTTTGCTGGTTTCAGAAAGCAGGCAAACTTCTGACCTTTTATCACATAATAAACCTCCCCTCCTGCCCAGTACTGGTCCCTAACCTGTCCTAAAATAGCCTAGCAGAGCACGGAGCCTGTAAGGGAAGCCAGCCCCACTGCCAGGTGCACATGTTTGTCGGCACAGCACAGGCACGTGCTCTGGTCTCGATCCAATAAAGTAGTCAAATGCAGTATTAGCTTTATATTTTCAGGACCAGGTCCTCAACAGGGCCTGAAATCAAACATTTACATGAATGTTTTTCTCAATCAGCCCTGCAGAGCTCAGTATTTGGTGGTTTGAGAGACCAGTACACACCAGCAAAAGGTCTGTGGCTGAGGGAAAGGATCTTTTAAAGCAGAGCAGGACTTTCACAGCTCCATATGGAGTTCAAAATCAGGGGAATCTGCACGATTACTTTTAGTTTAGCCAAATGAAATCAAGTTGAAGAAAACTTCCTACTTCCAAATCTGTGTCCAAATGCAGTTTGGGTGCCTTTCTTGTTTGCAAAATGAATTTAATGAGGCAAACACATTTCTTTTCAGAAACGTGTGAGCTCAGTAATCTTTGAACTTGGAGTTAAATGGGGAATGCAAAAATGAGGTAGCCAGTACCTGAAGTATATCTGAGAAATCATTTTTAGACAAACTGGCTGCGCTGTAGCCTGAGGCTCTGATAATACGTGTGAGTAACAAAATACGTCCATGCACATGTTTGCAGATATGAACAGGTAGAGACAGAATACAGTGGTTTAATGCTGCGCTGTCAGTCTTTCTGTGAGGAACTACTTTTTTCTTCTGAATGCATTCAATTTGTGGTGATAACCAGCACATGGATAGAGTTTACATGGTTTGCACATCGTTGCCAAGTAGATCTCACTTCACTTTTTATTCAAGTGAGTAGACAAATTCAGAAGCATCATCTTTCTACTGTTCTAGATTAATGTAATAGCTTCAACTTCATTTCTTTTTTCTAGATGTAAATGTAGTAAAGAGTTTATTGACAGAAATGTTGAGAAAATAGTAAAGACAGAATCCATCTATTTTCAAGACTTCCTCAGAAAATAATGAATCACAGCAAATTTCAGATAATTAATCAAGCAGCAGTCTAATACTCTCCCTGATGGTTATGATGCTGGAAAAATCACATCATTGCCCATATTAATTCTGGCTGATTTCTCTTTCAGCATTAAAATGAGAAGCCAAAAAAATATTTAGCTTCTCTTGGTGGTCTATAGATTAAAACTAAACTGATGATCCAATTTTTTGTTTGGTAGTTTAGAAAAGTTAGACAAAAGAACAGGAAATGATGAAACAAAATCCCCTTCCTGTCCCAAATCAAACATAAAAAAAAAAGCAACAAGAAAAGCAAAACATGTTAAGGTAGTACAGAATCTAGGGCAACGAAGCTGCCTGTGATCCATAAAACTTGTTTTTCATTTCTAGGTCAGTTTTAAAAACCATTTGGGGTTTGCTATGTACATGGGCCAGTGTCTGTGAGGATGCCAGTGAAATACAAAAAGGACTGAGGAACAAGCTATTTAAGCCATAACTACTGAGCCCTTTTCTGTTTGCCTTGGCTGTTGGAGCTGTGGTAGGTGTTTCCCATTTTTAGCCTTCACACCTTTATTATGTTTGGGTTGCATGTTAGAAATATTCTAGATGCTGTGGATGGAGGCTTCCTCTTGGCTCAAGGAAGAAAAGGTTTTGGTCTCCTGTGGATTTCCCCTTTACTGACCAGGAAACATCACCTACCATTACAAGGGCTGAGCTTTGTGGTTCTGGTGTTGATGATTCCACTCCTTGATGAAGCCTGGAAACAGTGACCCAAGTGGCCAAATCTTCTGAGCCTTCTTGAACAGCAGTAAAAAGCAACTGGTAAAGGCTTTCGAACCTGATGAATGATAAAAGCTGATCTTTTAATTTAGACCTCTAAAAACTACCTTTTCCCTTGGTCACTGCCACTTGGAAGTCAAAGGTAACTCATGCTCTGCAAAACAGGTCCATGATTCGACCCTTCCTTAGGCTGCAGGTGTGACCTCCACGTGTCTGTGAAGGACTCTCTGCTCCACCTAGGCCAGGAAAACCTGCCACTGGTGTACCCTGTCATCTGTCCTCATCACTTCAGGGCAAGAACCTAACTGTAATACACTCCAGGACAAAATTTGCTCGCCAGCTCACATTCACTAAAGAGCTTGCAATTCACATTTTAAAGTGTGACTCACTAAAGCTGCCTACAGAAAATAATGTACAGGAGCAACTACACCAACGCTAGATTTCTTACATGAAAACATGAGCTTAAAAGAGAGGGAAAAGAGTCTGTCTTATGGTTACTGCCTGCATCTGATAGTTTGTTGCCTGGTTTGGATTGACGCACCTTCACACTACAGAGATGGGTCTCCCCAACAAAGCCAGAGCATCAAGTATTCGGATTGTTTATAACCCTTTGCAGCCATACAAAGCAGCGTAAGGCCTGAAAACTCCAGAACTGTCTGTGCTGCAAAATATACCATAATAAGGGTAACCACTACAAGTACTGGAATTGAAGGTAAGAATTGTGGAAGGATTTTAGGGATGTCAGTGCTCACACCGTGCCTGTTGTACTTGATGGGGACTTCCTCAGCAGGGAATGCTGCTACTATTTGCATTTTAGTTCCAGACACACACTGTTTAAAATACTTTCTTTTGGCCCTCATTATACTCATCCTTGGCTAAAAAAACCTTAAACAATGTTAAAAAAAAAGGGGAAAAAAAAGACATTGCTCCTCTATTTCCATCCTGCAGCCCTACCTGGCATGACTACCCTGTGTTTACTTCCCTCTGATGTAAGGTAGCAACATGTGTTAATTAACCACTGCTATCTCTCGCTTCTTTCCCGTATTTTCCTGTCTTTAGATCTCCTTCCACCTCTGTTTTTTATTTGGTTTTATATCCTTTTATTTTCCCTTTCACTTCTGCCTATGATTATTTTTTCATCTCTCTGTTACTACCTTTTTGACCCTTCATCGTAATCTGTTCTTTATTGCTATTTCATTTTACCTGCCCATCAGCTCTTTCACCATGCTCTCTCCTTTCATTTTCCCTTTCTCTCACTCCTATTTTTTTCTCTCTGACTTTTTAAATGATCTTATATCTTTCCCACTTTCATGTTTTTCCTTTGTATTTTCACTAATATAGTTGAAAATAGTATTTCACTCTCAATTTCCTCCCTTTTTTTCTGTGGCAGACTAGGTTAAAGTCCTGCTTTTTTTCTGGAAAAAGAGGTAAAAGTTAGTGGGAAAGATGAAGAATGTGAAGATGTCATATAGACAAAAAATACTAGGTTACCTCACTATTCATGTAGATATTGTCTAACACAGCTTTTTGCAAAAGCCGTCTGTCTAGCACAACAATTCTTCTGTTTCTTTTCACCTTTTATTTTTGAGCCAGTCAGCACCTATTTGTTAAAGGATCCTAAAAACACCTTGTAATTCTTATAGATACAACAATGGTGTTTTCGTTGGGATGTTTCCTGCCATTTCAACTATAATGAAGACTGAATTTAGAAGCAGCATTTGTGGAACACAGTTATCTAGAGTGGAAATTTGTTTAAGACAGTGATAACTTTTAGGTAGACTTTGTAGAAATTTTGAAATAACTTAGTTATGATTTATAGTTATTTTCCTTCCCAAATAGAGCAGTTAATTGTTTCTGTGACAGCTCCAAACTCCAGAACACAAGAAGAGGCATACAATCACTAATGTGTCTTTGATATGATTTTTCTCCATCTTTTACAATGCCAAGCCATTTTGGCTCCATGTCACACTCTTCAATAATGTTTCACAGATACCTGCATTTCGAGCAGGGATGGGTAATCATCAGATGTCTTAACTTAGAGTAGCATTAGCACTGCAAAAGTGACAATCTGCTTCCCTGCAATCTGCTTTCTCAAATGACTTCTAATTTCACCTCAGGTATCAGAGAAGGTAACGCAAGCAGCCTCTATTCCTACCGAATCTTGCCCCTCTGGGGCACTTCTAAGCGTACCTGCTTGTGGTACCTGTCTTTTCTTGGAGGGTGACACCTCCTGTAGCATTTCACCTGGGTTTCACTGGGCAAGCATGTTAAAAGGAACCATGGAAATTCAATAACTTTAAAATGCTACTCAAAGCAGAGACCACCAAGGGCAGTTTTGTCTGGTTTAGTAGAGCTGGCTTGTAAAATCACTGCTGTTTCCCAAACCAACTGTAAAACCCACAGAGAGTAAATTCTGCTCTGCATCACACTGCCTGCCTTAGCGGGTGCCACGCTGCTGCATGAGAAATGCCACTGCCACCTCCCCCGCTTGCTTAAAGCCTATAAGAATCAAAGCCCATGTGAACATACGCACAGCAGAGAGAAGAGGGACTAACCTGCTGGGTCTCTGTTCCCGTTGATAGGTTCTGGGTAGCAGCAATCCCAACCAAACTGAGGTGTTTCTAAGCTGCAAAGAGACTGGAGACACGAAATTTTGAACTTGCCTGTTTGCTTGTTGGTCACAAGTGCAAGTGTTAAAAAAACATCTTTAAGGTTTATTCAGCTCCCACTGAACTCCCAGCTTTGACATTAATTTGACCAAGATCAGAGTTTAACATTAGTTTACAAATATGCAATAATTCAATCTCCTCCTCCTTTCCCTCTTCACTGCAACATGCATCTAATCATAGTACTTGATAGACTGCAACTGAAAATGCAGTTGTAATACAAATTCACAGGCACTTGACTTTGGGAAGTTGAAAATTTTCACAGAAATAATTTCAGAAGCATAGGACAGAATAAAGTGACTATCAGTTCTCCTGTAGGCTCTTGTTTAGGCAGGGTAGGAATGTCATATCATTGTGAAGTTTTCCACAGGAACTTGTAGCACTAGATTTGACAGCAGACTTGCTTTTCTGGTTGATAGACATTTGTCTTTTAATTTTTACCCTCTGATGTGTGTTACCAACTGATAACATGAAATAGAAATATTTCCAACTCATTTTCTCTTAATCTACTTGTCTCCTAGAAATACGTTCAGATCAAATATGGTGTTGAGGCACAGCGATGTAATAAAGCATTGCCAAGCATAATAATCTGTCTTTCAAGGTACATTTTTCTTTAGCGATTTTTCTGCAGCCAAGAATAAAATTAAAAGAATGAGAGGATGACAGAAAGGGGGAATTAGTACATTTGACTGAAATATAAACAGCCCACAAAATATGTTACTAATCAGGCAGATTCCCATCATCCTACTTATCATCTTGGGCCAGACTGCATGCAGTTTATCCCCAGATGAGCAGGATAGAAAGGAAGCCATTCTAGAACTATGCACAACGGTAATTCTTTGAGAACGTACAAATGGGATCTAAGAACCATCTCAGCAAAGGCTGTGACTCCTAGTGTGCTGCATTTCACACAGCACACAATCAAATTGTGGTACTCACTGACACCGAATGCTGCATAGACCAAAGTCGGTTCAGAGAAGGAGCAGACAATTTAGAGAGCATAGATCTGTTACTGGTTTTTACCTACAATGGTCAAGACAAATCTGTTCCAGAAATTCCCTCAACTGCTGACACAATCTGGAAGGAAACTCTGTGGGGGAAATATAGGTTATATGGTCTGGTCTTAAATTTTTCCCAAAGTATCATGCAACATCAGCAAGAGGGCACAGGGCCAGGTGGGCTGTCAGTTGGGCATAGCTCTGCATCTAAGTAGAAGAAATCAATTAGCCTTTTGTTTGTTTATTGTCTTCCTTTACTCACTGCCGGTTTAGATTGCGCTCTCTTCTTGCTCTGGGTGTGGGAAAGGTTTTGCTATCACTAAGGGGTTATCAGTTCTCTATCACTTAGCTATCAAAGGTTATCACACATGGGCCAGAACCTTTGATGGAGGCAACAGAGCTTTACCAGCAGAGCATCTGAGATAATGGAAATATATGCACATCGGACACAATTTTTAAAATTGTTTTAAATTTTTTCAAGATGCAGATGTTAGTGACTTTATTTTTAAAAAAAAAAAATCCTACATGTTTTTTCTTCTACATTTAAAGAAATAAGTCACTGGGCAGAACTGATTTAAAATTCTCAACATTGAAAAGACTGAAAGCTTTTGCAGAAGCTCTTAAAACTTTATGTTGTTCGCCATTATAACTGCTAATACTACCTGATTGTCTTGTTAATACAGCTAAATCACCAGCAGCGTTCACATTAATTTTCACCTTTTACTGTGTAATAGTAGTGCTATTTATTAGCCAGACAGACCATTTTTAGCAATGTTATAGCAACAGAGTGTGTATTACACAACAGATCTAGGTACACCTGCAGCTGACTGTTTCTATATTTATGGCTGTCTGACATCTGTAATGAATGGCAAATGGAAAATATTTGTTTTTTCATTGGCTTAGAAATTACATTTTAAAAATAAAAGCAAAGCGAAATATCTGGCATTAATCAGGAGTTTTAAATATCTGCAAGTCTCTTGCCAATGTGCCCTGGAGAAAAAGAATGGATCCTTAGGGCAGTGAAGAGGAAAGAAATTGTTAGCTAACTTCAACCTTCACTGGAAAAGCCCAGATTACATTACAGTTCAATTTGTAATCACATCCAGCCCCCTTCACTTCAAGTCTGAAGTTCCACAGCCCTTCATTGTATAGGGATAACTTTAAGATGAGTAATTATGTTTTGCATAATTTATAACAATTTGGTAGACTTCAAAGTCGAATGAAGTTAGGTAACTCATGCTGCAAGGTTTCATCTCACAGATGTCATCTAATTACTATTAACATGCAGAACCTATTTTTTCTCTGTTCTCCCTCACAGCAATCATGCAGCAGCTTCAGTCACCATACAAAGAAATCCTTTGAAAAACAAATTAAATTCAGGCTGAAACTATTCCAAGTGGTAGTACAAAATTCTTATCACTTAAGAGATTTGAGAACTTCTGTTTAATTGTATGAGTATTCGTGTAGCTAGTCACTGATAGGTCTGACTGAAAAGATACAATGATATAGAGTAGGATTTCAAAAAAATCATATCAAATCACCTATAGCACAGTCAAAGATAAAGGAAATACATATTGATATACTTTTTGGAACATGTAACAACCAGAGCCAAAATAGCCATTCAAAAATAAGCTGGAGGCATGGACGGTAAGTAGCCTGGGAACAACAAACCTATTACACAGACTTGGCTATTTTCATTTTATCTTAAGGAATTCTTGATTAGGTAGAAACAAAATGACACCCAGATTTTAAGGAAAAAATCATGCTACCTCAATTTGCTGGATACTGTTTTCTTATATTTAGTCTTGTAGGCTCTTCTCTGCTCCATGGAAGGGGAAAATCTTAGTGTGAAAAAAAGCCGTATTGAACTTGGCTTTCATGAGGAGAAATGCAAAGGCTTTTTAATAAAGAACTGTGTTCTTTCTGTAGTACTACCTTTAGTCAGCTGCAGGTAAATGCATTTCAGGGGCACCAGAAGGACGTTTCCCCATCATGCTGGAGAGAACCCAAAACACTTGAACTGAATGTAATTTCCCATCAGCTCTCCAGTATCAGCTTTTAAAACAAATCTTCCAAATGCCAGTGTTTGGTTTCACTGTTTGAAATTACCATGATATATTCTTCCCAGAGGCAAGACTAGGGGGATTTCCCATTCCCACATTCCTCTGCTACTCAGTAAAGAGCTTTGTAACCTACTGACTGGGCATATATCACCTTCTGTATAGATGCCGATACTACAGAGATGTACATTAATGTAATCATCAGTCTTTCAATCACTTGTTGATTTGGAAATATGTGAAAAAAAACCCAGAACAAAATCTAACTACAGATCCAGGTTAATTGCTCCTCAAAGTTATTGAATATTGTGTTTGCCCTCATGTTCTTCATTTTAATGAAGGACATTAACTGACAATGCCTTGGCTAGATTTTAATTTCAGCTGTTCATAATCTGCATTTTTAATGAATGTTATAGCATGTACCTTCATCTGAAGGATTTTATTATCACTCTAATGCATGGGATAAGTATCACATTCCATCAGCTTCCTTTTCAAAACGTCACAGTTGTATTTCCCTTTGCACAGTATGAGGATTCAATAGACAAGGTATTAGGCAAGGCTAATCATAATTCAATGAATGGAAACTTTGCCTTTAGCTCATCCCGACAAGGTTGGTAGTAGGGGTGGTTCTTTTGTTACTTGTTCTTGTTATTGAGGACATTCTTGTGGGTGCAATCAAATTGGTGCCAAACTACCTGAAATAATTAGTGGTTATTAAACAAACCAGTCTCTGATGTGGAAAGTGCATTTTTCCCTGGCATTCTGGAGGCTTGCATTCATTTTTTTTCACAAGAGACTGTAGTAACTGATCTCTGACAACAATGCTTTCTGTATGTTGCCTCTTGGGCAGTGGAAGAAAAGACTAAGCAATGTCACAAAACTGCACATATGATCTACAGCTGGCATGTCACATCATAACCAAACAAAATCTATCTCATGACTTACAAAAGCTCTTTAAGGATGCATCACTTGCAAGGTTAACTATAGTGCTTGACAAAAAAAGACAAGGTGCAAACTATCATCCTATTTCCCTAGCAGTGAATAATGTAAGACCACTGTGTTCAATACGATTCTCTGTTAGGTATTTATTTATATTTACCCTATTTCTAGGGCTGGACTTTATTTTACTGGAACATGAAACCTTTGCAACTCCACCATCTTTGCATTCAAGTGTTTATCCCACTGGTTTTTTGTAACATAGGAAGGGCTCATTTGTCCAAAACCCATACTTTTTTATAAATGCAGAATTGAACTAATAAATTATACTATTCTTTTCTCATAAAACCAGCCTTTCTTGGTCTTTCAGTGCATAAGGATTCTCTATCTGTACATAGGTAATCTTCATCAGTTACGTGTGACAGTTGCTTAATGCTCCTACTGCCTGGTCTTTTGAGGTTATGTAGCTATCAGATTTCTTACTCCCTAGGGTCTTACCACTTCCAATGCATTCAACTGGAGGAATCCTATACTCACCAATTTACATCAGTTAGGACAAACTCAGGCATGTCTACATTGGCGAGTCATCCTATATATCAGGACGTATATCTTTTCTCATTTGTATTGGTCTGAGCCACAAGTAACTCAATCAATATTAAATGAGATGAAGCCAATTTAAATTGGACATAAATTAGAGAAGAACCAAAAGTCTGGGTTATCCTCTGGTAGATCTGGGGCAACTCCATTAACATCAGTTATTTGAATCAGGTTCACGCTAGTGCAGAAATGCTCCACTCTAACACATTTGACTGCTTGACAAACTTAACTGGAAAATCCCAGCTAGTCTGTCAGGATTTGGTTTTGTTGCTCAGTTTCGATTTTCTGGCATTTCCCATAGGAAGTATCTATTTTAACAGAGTCAATACCTTTTCTAGACACTTGTCAATCTGTTTGGCCAAACAACATTTACAAAGTCAGCAAATTAAGATGTAAAAGAAGCTAATCAGGACCTCTCCAGGTACTCTCTTTCCACAAACAATGTACAATGCTTAATTTCCTACCAGGAAATTATAGCATCTACTGAGATTTCAAGATCTGATTAGTTTCAGAGACTTGAGTTTTTCAAAAACTGTAATTCAAAATAAAGATATAAACATTACAGACACCCTACGCCTGAAATCTGGAGAAACCTGGTTACTGCAGGGAAAGAATGGAACCTTTTAGATTTTTACCGATAAGGTATGAATAACATTCTCATAAAGCTCAAAGATTGCCCAGATATACACATTTAAAATAATTATGGTAATTAAATAGAGTTCCAAGCAGCTATAGCTCCAGGCAACACCAGTTAAATGTAAAGAGAAAACATCTTCTGCATATGTTTGTGATTTATGTAATTACATGCTTCTACAAGCTACACACCATTCACTGGCAAACAGCCATCTCTTCTTTCATTACAATTTAGCCACAGTAAGTAACATACTTCATCTGTTTGAAAAGCTCCACTTAATAATGCCACCGAGGCTGTATACAAAAACACTGGGGAGTGAATGTGAAAAAATTAAATGTCATTTGGTTGTGTGTGTTAAAAATAGCCTTTGTGGGCCTGTTTCTGACGTAAATCACGAATGACTCCATTCCAGACAACTAAATTACACTTTATGTCAATGAGAAATGAAGAAAACCCAAGGTGTGTTTCATGTATGAGATTATGTGTTTGTTCTTGAGAATTACTGTTTTTCTGAATGTAGCAATTTTTGAAAATTAATCTGTACTGGGCATTCTGAGGCAAGTCCTTACCAAATCCAGTGAGAGGAGAGCAAATTAAAATGTTACCCAAACAAAAATGAATTCAAAACTCAAGAACCTTCCCTAGTGCACAAGATTTCCTATGGCAACAGAAGCACAGACAAAGGATTTCCCTAATATTTCACTGCACTCACACCCTCACTAGAAACTTTCAGTCAAGCTTCAGTTAACCGTTTCAAGGAGTTACAAAGGAAAATTAAAATAAAAGGCAATTATAATAAATATGTTATTCAGCTTATGCAGTTGCTTTTCCATTTAGATGTGCAATTGTGTCCTGACATTTCACATTTCAAGTCACATAAAATGTTGAAGTTGCCATTACATAAAATATTTCTAGGTATAAGTATGATCTACTACCCACAAAATAACATCCAAGTATATAGTTAAGATATACACTATTCTGCATATACACTCTATACTATAATGTGGTATCTGAGACGAGGCTGAAAACACATTTCTGCTGAGCTAGAAAATATCCAATAAGTAAGTCATGAATATTTGCCCTTTCCACAAGTTTTTCCTTCCAATGTCAATACACTATTACTTGTACTGCACTTTTGGGCTCTTCACTGTATCTGTAAAGGACTCCAGATTAAGATATTTTAATTTTTTAAATTTCATTCTCTGCCCCTAGCCGACTGGTAGAAGTGAGGAAGCTTAGCACTTGGGACATTGAAAGGCAGAGGTCTCTGTCCCTCTTGAAAAGCAACAATTTGAATCCAGCTCTCTGACAACCCTGTTCCATTCTCACGACTAAGCTCCAAAACAGCTCTACAGGGTCAGTCTGCCTCTTTTGTTCATGCAATAAATGGCTTTGCATCTTCAGCAGAGAATAATGTGAAAATTTCCCCACAGAACCATCCGTGGTCTCCAGACTAGGATATTTACCTGCTCAGGGAAGAAACAAAACTCAGTCCTTGCTCCTTGACCTGAGACCTGCATCTGAATCTAGCATATACTGGTACCAGGCACTTCTGGCTAGAATTTACACTTTATCATGGAGAGAAAAATCAAAACAAAATCAAAACTAACAAAAACCAAAATATTAACACAGAAGACAAAACCATCATTAAAGTAATTTCTTAACAGACTTTCTTACTTGTGTGACTCCGAGATACACTCACAAATCTGGACTGAGTTGGAGATCTTTACCCAGTCCTAAGGTGATACTACCTTCCTTATTTCAATCAACAGCTGGATGTTCAGCAGCCCAGAGGGAAAAGTAGAAAGATGCAATAACGTGGCCTCAGAGAGGACTTGTTTTAGGAAGATGCTGAAAGCTGTGTGAAGGCAGCAGTGGAGGGGTGTGCTATGGCTCATGGGCCACCAGCCACTTAGTAAGATCAAAACTGGGCAGAAAAGCTCAGAATCATCTGCAGGCATAGGAGCCACTGCTGTAGATGTCCCCATCCTATGCTGCTTTTAGAAAGTAAGACTAAAAACAAATTAGACCACACTATTCTGCACACATTAGATTGAAATCATAAACTATAAACAAGACGACCTAAGGCTAAACCATTCGGTAGCAAGAACTACTTTTTCCCCTCTATGTTTTGTTGTGCAATACAATACAGCTATAGCCTGTGACTGACCTCTTCAGGAACTGATACAATGAAAGATTAATTGAAGGTCACAACAAATTTAATCATAGCAAGTGTGTTACATGTATGCTTGGAGTGTTTGTGCTCATTACCTGAAAGCTCACAGAACATTATCTGTTGCTGAAAATTTCTGGCACTGTATAAGGCCTCAGATGTACCAGCTATACCAGGTGGTACCTATGGCACTGCAAGATGCTGCTCTTGCTAGAAGGCCAGAAGGACGTGGTGTACCCAGAAGCTGTGGCAACACTACGCACCACAGTCACATTATATCTGCCGATTGCCAGCTCAAAACATGGAAAAAGAAGATCTGACGGTGTGATTCTTAAAAATAAGAAGAGAATTAGAAATTTAATAAGATTTTGATGCTTAACACTGTTAAGCCCTTATTAAAGTCATAGCTAAGAACAAAGCTTTGTGACACCCATCTCTAGATTTCTCAGAGAAGATAAAATGATAAAAAAGCACGAAATCATGACAGGTTAAAGCCTCCATGAAAATCCCGGGCATTTCCTAACAAATATAGCCATCTTGATATTCAACTTGAGAGGAAGTTTCAGAATGAGAAGACTGAAGCCTGCAAGGTTAAGTAACAGTGCTGGACAGGTGTTTCAGGTGTTGGAAAGCAAAGACTCCCAAGGCTGGAGCTCACAGACACCAGGTGACATTGT
This sequence comes from Apaloderma vittatum, assembly GCF_000703405.1. NCBI lineage: Eukaryota > Metazoa > Chordata > Aves > Trogoniformes > Trogonidae > Apaloderma > Apaloderma vittatum. The sequence continues at coordinate 258,299 of NW_009697374.1, read as the reverse complement.
TTTTTTAGTGGAGACCACTCGCTTCTGGATTTTGACTCCAAGAGAGAATAAGGGTCTGGTACCCTTGCTGGCACATTGCCACGGGTTTTGTTCCTGTTGTGGCAAAAGAAAGGCAGTACTTCATTTCTGCTTTTCTTCTTGACTTTGGTCTCTTCTCCCTTTTTTCCACATCTCTGGGGATCTGAGTAATCAGGGACTTTCTGTAAATTAAGAAAGTAGATAAACAGAGGCTTTTAAAAAGGCATTTCCCCATCATTCTTTCTTAAGGCAAGCAGGTGTTTGGCTCAAAGGGATTTGTCCTCTTAATAGTGCAGTAGGAGAGCAAAACTGCTTTGTCCCCTAAAGCAAAAATAACTTCAGAAAACATGAGAACTGAGCCCTTGGTGAGGAGGTGAAATGGGTGTCCACCCTCTTGAACTAATTTATAACACCAAAGATGTCAAATGACATGCTGAATGAAGAAATGATTTGTGGCTGAGAAAAGCTTTGCAGAGATCCTAGAGGCTTGGCCAAAGGCAACTATATCTTGATAGAAGTGATCGACTGCCAGACTAAAAAGTACTGTTAAGAATCTCATCTGGGGAATGAGAGGGAGAAGGGGGAGAGCTGCATTTTCCAACTGTGGGCCCAGTTATACGTAGCCTTTGCCAGATTGTGCAGCCAGGATGAAAGCATGCCAAGCATTTAGCCTATTCACTGGGTGCCCTTTGGAAGGACACATAAATCTTAAGGAAGGGTTTCAGTACTTTAAATACATTACAAACAAAATAGTATCAGCAATTTGACTTTAGAAAGCATGCAACAAACAGGCATCTAGCTCTTCAGGCACTTGGCACAAAATGAAATTTTACACATACGTCATTTAAAACTTGTACCTATGTGCTTATTTATCTGCAAAGCTTCTTTACCTTCTTATTCTTCTAAGAACCCTAGTTCGCATGATTGGAACTTGTAATTCTCATAGCAGACACAAGGCCATAGCCAGTTTATACAACTTAAATCAAGCATGCCAGGTTACACATCCTAGTTTAGACTAGCGGTTACCACTTGCAGTGAGATTACCACGTTTGGGGCCAGGTCTACAGAGCAGACAATGAAGCAGCTACACTGTTTTATGTCAGCAGTGGATCAGCCTGTTGGGTCAAGGCTGTGTGATGCTTTACGTCACCTACATGTCCTCCTGCAATCAGAAAAGCGATGAGGCATTGCAACACAGCATAGAAACACATCCTGCAATTCTGGTTGCAAGGCTTGGGCAAAAGATGTCGGTAGTGATATAAAATTGACAGTAGTGTGATGTGGCGATTCTCTATCTATTGCAAAAAAATAAATGAACAATTTAATACTCCGAAGTTAAGGATCTAGCCATTCTGGTTTACAGGGCTATAATTCAGCCTAGGGTAACATGTTGCACACCAGAGGAATTTAGCCTTTGACCTGATTAGACGCTAGAATCATCCAGTTCCATTCTACGTGTGAAACTTCACACAGCTCTTAATTATTGAAGCCCTGAGGAAAAAGGCCAGAGGTGCTACTGAGCTGACAGGTGTTAAAAAAAAGTCAAAGGTATCTGCTCCTTATATTACTCTCCAGCTCCTGAGAAATGATAGTTCAGAAATCATATACATTTTCATGGGAAGACTTTCTAAAGGTGAAAGGCAGAGGAAAGAGAGAGATTTGATGTCTAAATCCTATCTGCAACTATGAAAAATCCTCCCTTTGTCTAGAGTTAACAAAGCACTTGAGAACCTAATGAAACACAGATTTTAATTATGGTATTTGGAGAATTATTCACAAAGATCTTGTTATCACTGTTGAGAGCAGCTCATTTTGTAATGATGTTGAACAATAGCACACAAAAAAAAGGTAATTAATATGAATGCTAGTACAGGAACAAAAGAAAAGCTCAGAGTTAAATGCAGGCAAGTCAAGAAACACCAAGAAATCTCCATTAAAAAATGCTGAATGTCTCATACCACTGTATTGGTACCACACAGCTGGAGAATAACTAATCTAGTCCCTGTATTTCAGAATTGGAAAAGAGTTATCTGAGCAATCATAGGTCTCATCCTGGGCTATTACCCAATAACATACAAGAACCTAGGAAGATGTAGTAAGGTTAAAGACTATTCAATGTAAAAGAAAAATATAATAAAACACATCTGAGGTCTACCAAAGGTATGCTGCACTCTAGATGTTACACACTGCTAAGTGAAGAAAGAAAATATCTGGCTTTCACCAGGCATGTTTCCAAAGGAAGAAATTAGTTTAATATGGAAAAGGCGAATACAAGTACCAGCACTTCAATAGGTATAAGAAATCGAATGACAGCTGATCTTATTAAAAAAAAACCCAAAACAACTGAAAGACTAAAAGGGTGTTAGGCACCTAAAACCCCATTCATCTGGAGCAGGATGTATCTAATATTTTGATTAATAACTTTGCTAACAATCATTAGATATGCTCTAATGAAAGTTAGTGATCAAGTGAAGCAGGGGAAGGCCTGCCTGTGCTGAGGAAGACAGTATTGCACAGGAATGGTTTTAACAGAATTCAGCTGCATAGACTGCAATGGTATATCATCAAGGGAAAAACAGAATTTCTCTTACAAGCTCAGAAACCACAATTTACGCAACAAAGGAGGAAAACGAGCATGGTGTTTTATTTGATCACAGTTAGCACTTAAAAAGCAAATGAAACCTCACAAGGCTTCAGGCAAAGTAGAAAACGGAATTACAGAAGCAATTGCGCCATGCCCTAGTACTAGTTCACCTAGAGGCATATAAATTCTGCATATAAATTCTCATCACTGATCATTCAAGAAAGGTAAAAGACTGGAAAACATACAAAGAAGGACTATCCACACGATAAGAGGAGTGGGTAGCCTCTCTTATGAGAGGAAATTAAGGGAACTTGGCTTATTAACTCTGCAAAATGGAGGCCAAGAGAGAATGTGCTCATTTATTTCCTCTGTGCTAGGCAGCAGAGAGAGCAAAGAGCTCAGCACAGCCACCAGTACAACCAAAAACTAAGAGAAAATTTGCAACTGTCACAGCAGTTTGCTTCTGATAGAGCTTTCTAGTAGACCTGCAAAGGCAAGAAGCTGCCTGGTTTGAGAAGAGTAACATTAGAGTTATAAACAGGATTACAGTGATGCAGTTGTCTGCCACAGCAAGGGAGTTGAGTCAGTAAGCCCAAACTCTCGCTTTTGTTAGTTTTCTGATAATCAGATTTTCGAACCACACGCAGTGCTGTGGTCTGCGATCAGCAGCACTGAGAGTCACCACAGCATGCAGTCAACGTGCCAGGACAGATGCAGCAGAAGTCCAGAAATGGAGCAGATCTCTGACATAACTCAATACACATCAGACCACTGCATCTGATGCCAGGCCCCCAACTGTATTTGTTGATATAAACTGAATACACTTTGGCTGCACTGTAAAGGTTTTGCGCAAATCTGTTTCCTTCACTGATTTTATTTTCTCTTCCTTGCTTTCCTCCTCCATCATTTTAGCCAGACCTTTTAATTCCATATTTTAATCACATTATCAGCAGTGCCAGTCTTCCTTTTGATTTCGTAACGGAGGTCATAATTACCCTCTGATATAAGAGATTATAAACAATAAAGGACAAATGCAGAAAGTTTAGTGTTGAAAGCAATACGAACTTTAAAGCAATGTAATTTGTCATCTCTTAAGGCTGACTCAGACTGTATTGCTGAGCATTGCAAGGGCATGCACTGAAAGATATTCCAATACTAGGAATTATTCTTCACACTGATATGTGAAAAATGTTGCAATTCTATTACTCTAAAGTAATATTCTTACTAAATTGTTATTTCATGGCCTAGTTGGAACAAACTATGAATTTAGCTCTACTTTTCCAAAGCTACTATAAACAGGCATAGAAATTTACTAAAGAGAATAACAGATACAAAACACAGTGCCATGACCTTCATTGCAAACAGAACAGCCTGAATATTTTTGTTCTCTTCACTTTTTCCAGGACCCAAAAAGCCCTGCTGAAAGGAGCTGATGTATTGTGCTGCCTGTGCTTTTCATAAAACTTCCTAGCAGGGATGAATGAGGGGAAAGAATGTTCAGGCTTGGTTTGGTTCAAAGTATGAACCAGAGGTCCTGCTAAACTAGAGGCACAGATCTTGATCCAGTTATTCGCTTCAACCACTGGTTACATATGATCCTACAGAATTAGTATGATGCAAAGTTAAAGGGGCTTAGCTTAATTATGTTTTCAAAAGTGTCGCAGCCTTTGAAATGTCACTGGTTTATTCAAAGAGAGGATTAAGAAAAAGTTACTATTCTTTGTAATGTTTCAAATACACTGAAAAGCTGTTTCAAAGCATCAAAACTCTGCCTCAAGCACCCTGCTCTGTTTTATATCCCACAGAATTGTCCTAAGGTCCTTTGTAAATACTCAGATTTTGTATGATAAAGAACGAGCATTCGCTTTTTATAAGTGTGACATTATTACTTTTACAGTTTACACAGCCTTGGTGGAGAAACTGGTTTCATTTCACTTTCTAAGAATGAAAAGTAAAGATGGAAAGTGATCAACAAAAATGGAAGATTATTTGGAGCACATTTTTTAAAAAGCTTTCTGATAATTATCACATGACCTCAGGTTAAATAGGGGTTTCCTATAGCACGTCTGGGTTATTTAAATTCACTAGTTAACATGAACACCATAAACACTGTATTTGTCTTATGATGACCTAGTAACTTGCTACTTACATCTTTGGAACGAAACAGGAAAACAGCACATGGGGTAAAACAAAATGAAAGTTGAGTTACAATCCATGAACAAGTTGAGTTACACTTTCAGAATTTATACTTCCAGGAAATTTATAGAATTTTCTACCATCTAGCCAATAAAGAAAATTTCGCATTCTTCCATGAACTACAAAAGAAGAGACCAGATGGAAAAAGTACTATATGCACATGATTACAAATCCAAAAAGTCAAAGCTCTTCAGAAGATAAGCAACGTACTGCACCTTCATTAACATATTCTGAATACAAAACCTCACACATGACTGATCATTCTGAAAAATTCGTCTTACTTTCAACATGTTTTTCAGAAATCAGACTTATTTCAGTCACTCTAAAGCACAGAAGACAAGAAACTGTGACAGGGGGCTCACACAAATTTCAGTATATCCTCTCCTGAGGTTTTCTTTACTAATATACATGTCCTAGAAACAGAAATAAACGTTGCAAAGCTACAATAAAGTGAAGCAAAAAAACTGACTGTAGTGCTGTTCGGAATTTTCTTCATATTTTGTCGGTCCTTTGGTTTACAGTAGTTCCTTAAAAGTCTTTAGCAATGCACATGTGAAAGGCTTTAGTTCTAGCTTTAAGCCCTTCTTAGTTTTAAGATGGATAAAAAAGGGATCGTTACCTCAATCTATCCATGCTGGGTGTTCCTTTTTTTCTCAGATCACTGGATTTATTTCTGCTTCTACCTTAAACACAAAGTTTTAGTGGGAAGGTCTTAAGACCTGTCAGGGCAACTAAGTAAGTGGCATATTGCTCAGCAGCTCCATGTCCTACGGGCTTAAACAGCACTATACATCTGGATTTTGATTATCTTTTTTTTTCTTCTTTGTTTTCTTTCTCAATTTTTTTTTTGGTGTTAAACTGACATAAATAATTGGTTAAAAAAAAGAAAAAAAGAAAAAAATGTAGCTTTTTCATTTATTCTAGGAGAACCAGAAAGAAAGTATGATTTCTAGTTTAATATTGGAACATCATATATAATGCGTTTTTTAAAAGGCAAAAAACTTGTTTCATCACAAAAAAGCTCTTTCTGCAAATGACAACACTCGTCACTTCTTTCTACTTCAGTGGCAAACCTTGTCAAAAGTTACCAGCCGTAGACCTGTATGTATATATATAATGCATTGTCTTTTGAATTTAAGGGAAAACACGCTTCTTAAAAAAAGACAATAATTTCTTTGGATGTTATAATTCTTCTTAGGTGTCCCATGAAAAAAATCAAACCAATTCTAATGTAATGACCAGTCAGGATTTTCATAAGCTTCTACTATACAATAACTAGCTTGTACATCAAGCAAGAACAGTGTTAGGGTTAATGATTTTATTTGTAAAAGGCAAAAAGGAGACCAGAATCTCCATTGCATGCTGGGAATGTGGCATGTGGGCTCAATGATCTTGTCTCCGTGAAATACTTTACTCACTCTTTTATTATCCATTTATTGGTTATCAATATTTAGAAAATGGAGGCTATTTTTACTGTTATTCTTTTGTTGGAAACAGTTAACCAGCTTTCAGCCTTTTAAAGTTTTAATTTTGATTTAATGCTGTCTTGTATCTGACTTATGACAGAATGTCAAAGAAATGTGCTCGAGGAACCCATTCTGACAATATCAAGACATTGCATCTAACTTTACAATACACTAATGGTTTGCAGACATCTTCTCCTTCTATGTTTATTATGCAAGGAAGTGGCTGTCTTCTCATGGGACACTAGCCCATCTGTTAGACAGCCAGACAAGATCAACAACAGAACTGTTTTGTTAGATTAAAAATGTCAAGATCTTATGTTCTGGTATTATTTCCTATATCTTGTAACAATGACTAACAACACTTCACCAAATTGGGTCAAAATCATGCCAGAAAGTTAGAAATACGCAGGACATAACACAAAATATACAAACACAAGACAACTGATTTGGCAAATGAATAGGTCTACCTCCAAACTGTGCATTTGCAGACTCTGCACAGCAATATGGAGAACTTAACTGAAGGAAATAATTCATTTATCAGCTAAGAGATATTTATAAAGCACAGCTGGACAAAACATTAAACAGAGGGTCACCTACAGCTAAAAGTCATGAAAGAGGAGAGTCTTTTGGCAGCAAAAAGGTTTTCAAAAGCTTAAATTTCTTAACATGAGAGCAGAGCAGCACTCACTCTGTGAAACATCACTGTCTTAAAAGAAATTATCTCCTTCATTTTCAAGAAGAGTCTGTGATGAGGAAAGTAGAGATTACTGGACTCTATGAGCCAATTTTTTCTTTTATGAGAGTAGGAAAGTTATTTTCTGTAACTCAGCTCATCATTTTTAAAATGGTAGCACTGGTACTATTATTAAAAGATTTGGGGAACTGCATTGAAAATCTAGGGGCAGGAAGATACCAGCAAGGGATTATACAAATATTTTAGAAGTATCTGTTGCAAATGTCATTAAGATGACACCTACTACCAGCATATTTGACATCGACTCTGTAAAGACCTATATTGAAATTACCTGAAACATGCATGTTAATTCCTATCCAGAATCATGTTTTATATTGTGCTCAAATGCTTGTCTTAATAGTGATGTTTTGCTGAATAAGCTTCACACTTATAGAATCATAGAATCATAGAATGGCATAGGCTGGAAGGGACCTTAGAGATCATCTAGTCTATGGACAACTCCTGAAATTTTTAGCAAGAACGATATGAAATATCTATAACATAACTGTCCATTTAACCTCTTTAGAGAATCATGGATGTGGATGTGATACTGATGTTGCTGAAAACTTTCTTAGCCCTTCCAGGTTTAAATACTGTGAGTACTCAAATGCTTGCAGGAAAGCAGGGTGGGATGAAGAATACCTTCTATTGCCAAAAAAAAAACCAGTCCAGGAAAGTCCCAGATCTGAGATGTGATCCAATCCCCCTGCAACATTTAGTCTGAATGACGGTAATTGCTCAAGAGGAAGATAGCACTGACTGGAAAAATCCTGATCTAATGTTTATTGGCTGAAATGGAGGCAATCTCTTATAGCAATCACATACAGAATATGGGAATTTCAGACAGTGAAAGTAAAGGAAACAATTTATGAAGCAATAACAAAGAAAAAATTACTTTCTGCAGGGCTTTGAAACTTGGAGACAACTGTAAGAATACATACCGAGGACCAGCAAGGAGACAGGCTGCGTGCACTCATTGGTTGTGGAGGCATAATCATCATATACAAGCTGTGATGTGATGGTCTATAAATTGTAGAATTTCAGCTGAGAAACTAAAATCAAAGCCACGCAGGGTTCAACACCTGACAGGAACTGAAGGAGGATGGAAAGAATAAGCAACTTTCTCTATCCCTTTTCTTTCACTACAGACTCTGTGATCCTGCTTTCCTGTTCCAGCCATAGTGCAATTCCCTGAACTCTTGGGGCAGTTCCCAAAATACAGACCACAACATCACTCGAATGCAATGAAGAGGAAGACGGACAAACAAAAGGCACGTGACAAAGGTATAGCTCCATGAGAAACAGATGAGCCAAAGCTTAACTGAGAAAGAGCACAGTGCTTCCCTAGACAAGGTCGCTGAGTTAGTGCTTGCCATAAATATTTGTCGAACTTTGGTTCAAATCATTATGCAGAAACCTTTGACAGCGCAGAGATGTTCTGTAATCACCGTACCAAGCAGTAGGGGACATCAGAAACCTGGAACTGTAGCAACAGACACAAAAGACAGAGAGTGAAAAATGGGAACTGGAAATACTCAGCTTGGTAATAGAAACCCATCATTAAGATTTCCGCAGAATAAACACCAAGGTGATTCAAGTAGTCTAATGAACCCAGGGTTCAGCCTTAGCCAGAGCCTTCCAGTCCTGTGAGGTCTCTACAACAGGGGACACCCTCTCGTTCTTAGCAAGGGACTTTTGTGGATGCATGATAAATTCGTACTCAGTCCCCTTTGTCATGTTTCCTGTCTCAATGCCACGATCTGGTTTTGCACACCAGAGCCACCATGCATTCATGCAAGGCTTTATTCCTGCAAGGCTTTTCTGGTGGTGTGATGTGAACACCTCCCTTGCTGCACAGACTGGAGGACATGCAGAACAGCTATCACTTTTCGCTGTGTGTAGCAGCTCTGAGGGTACACGTACTGGAGCCACAGACTGCTTTTGTGATAGAAAGATACTGTGTTTGTGGAGAAAAGAAATCCATTTCATAAATGGCACAGAGGCTGCCTATCAGCTGGTCACATACACATCTTATGCAATTTTAAAGATTCCCTCAAAAATGGGATTGATACTTCCACGTTCTTTTCCTTTACTGTGCAAAAGGTAAGTTGATTTGGATAGCCCCAAAGTGTACTGTTAACCACCTCCATATTTTCAGTCTTAGCCAGGGTTTGAAATTGTTCCTAAAAGCATGTAACAGAACTAGCCCAGACAGTAGTTGTTTTAGCATATAAGTACTTTTGGAATCAAGGCTTTGGCATCTCTTTCATCAGAAAACCTATTCTAAGGAATGCTGCTCTTATCTAGCAGATGTTCCGCTAAAGAATTTGCTTTGTCCTTTGCAAAATATGGCTCAAAGCCCATATCCACTCGACAGTGGAGATAAGAGTGTTGTTTTTAAGGTAATGAGTGGAAGTCTCTTTCCCCATAGAAAAGCTCTTTAGGAATCTTTGACTGTGAAGAAATAAGCATTTCCCGATGAGGACCTGGAATGTCATTTGTAAACAAGTCACATTTGTATGCAATTTTTACTACGTGAATTACTTTTTCCTTAACTGAAAGAGCAAAGTTGGACATATAAAAGTACAACTAAAAAATAACTGGCTAAAAAGCTTGCAAGAAATAGCTTGTTTAATGGATTAAATCCTTTCTTCTGCTCAGAAATTATCTACAGTCAGTCTTTTGTTATTAATTCCTTCAGTACTCCTCTTTGTAAGCCAGAATTTTTGTGCAAACAAATTTCTCCCTACTCATTGCACACCAAATGCTGACTGTAAGTGTTCTCTTTAGTATTTTAATATGTTCACCACTTGATAGGTTCAAGCTGTGCAATTGGGTGTCTAAGTCACATGGTGTTGTTTATGTTCTCAGAATCCTTTTGCCCCTAATGATTTTCATATGGTCGAGACATAAATTTTGTTTTATGATTAAATGAAACTTGGCTCAGAGGAGCCAAAATTAATTTTTCAGGAGCATTTTGTACAAACAAAACTCCACTGACATAAACACACTAAAAGGGGGTTGTGAGCATAGCCAGAGTTTAAAAAAAAAAATCTATTTAGAAGATGCCAAAGTGCTAGAATATTTTATTCCTAACGGGCCCAATAGTAATCTTTTTCCCTCCACAATCTCTAAAAACCACAAAGAAATTTTAAACTTTCTTGATTCAGTATGAGCCTGTACGTAATACCTGTGTTGCACAATAACTTGAACCTTCATGTAAAGCAATTTTACTGAAAACATGAAGAAGAATATAAAATTTCACACCATAAATATTTCCAGGGCCAGCTGTCCACTTGCCAACTGTACACAATAAATAATTTTTTATTTCCACTCTCTTAGGAAAGCAGTTTTCTTTAAAACAAACCTTCACAATAAGTGTTGTTTGCTACCATTTCAAGGCCTGCTACACTAATGGAAAAGAATGTGCTAAATGTAGCATTATCATGCAGGTCAGGCAGGGCAGCCCGGTACACATTTTCCCACAATCTCTGCTCATTAACATCTAGTTCCCCCATTGTGCAGATTTTTGGCTCTGTTCCATCAGAGCAGAGAAGAAAAATGTTTACAATATGCAAACTTGGAGGGACACACACAAAAAAAGGGGAGGGGGTGGCTTTGAAACGTCAGTCCTTTGGTATGAAAAGTTTCAAAGGCGAAGGTAAGTCAAAGGTTACTAATGGGATGTCTGCAACACCTGCTTTTAGTGGAGGTTGCATAAACAAGCTTTACTTCTCAAGAACAGCCTGACCCAGACAAAAATACCAACTAAAATATCTGCGGCTAGCTTGAGCAGCCTGGTACCTATGAACAGAAAGGTCAGGTTTGTTATATCCTAGCATGGACCCTCACCCTTTTATTGATAAAAGGAGATTGCTTTGGTGGCCAACGCTGCTTTTCAAATCCTAAAGCAGAAGGCACTAACATCATGGCATGCTCAGCCGCTGCAATGTAGGAAGAGCAAGGTAATATTCTGCATCGCTGCTGTGGAAAGCCCAAGGAAGAGCTGAACTGTCACACATGAGAGTGAGTTTTGCAAACTTCAGAAGCGTCCCAGCTCAGCTGAATGTCCCTTATAAGGCACTTTCGGTTATCGTGAACAAGTTTCATAACTGTCATAACAACTTAGAGACCTTCAGTAATACTTTTTCCCTGAAAGAACTAATGCATATTTCTAAGATTTTAACATCGAGAAGCAGGCAAGGGAAGTGAAATCCTGATAAATATTCATTGGGCCATTACAGAACCTTAACACTTAGCCATTTCAAATGTCTTTTATCCAGAGAACATTCACAAAACTGAAAAGCAATACCTTTGTCTCACAGGCAGCTACCCAACAAGAGGGCCATGTAAAATGCTTGTCCTACAGCAGAGCGATCCTGCAGCAGAAACCAAACCCAAGTCACCAGAGACAACTTCAGAGCTCTTCCTGAGATACCATCCTCCTTGTCCAGCGAAGAAAGTGTGGCAGCTTCTACAGAAGCTCAGAAAATTTCCATTTCAGTACTGAAGCAAGGACAAAGCAGTATGACAGATAAGGCCACAAACTGGTGTTTGGATCTGATGATACACAAAAGCTATAAACCGTGAAACCTTCTCATTTTTTATTACAGAGCTAATTAGATTTACATAAAGTTGGTACTGAAACAGCAAAGATTAATTTTTTTCCCCACAGTAAAATATTAGCAAATGTTATCTGCTTTCCTCTTCTTACCATTTATAATTTCTGATCCATAGCAACTAACAGAATTACTTCAGCAAGAACTGTTATTAACCGTTGCCAAATCAAGATCTTTTTAGCACTCTGTATTTATCACCACAGTGTAAAAGAAAAAGCCCCAACATGATGAATAAGATGGTAGCCATTACAACAGATGCTTTCCCAGTTAACATTAGGAAAATAGTTTCTAAGCTTTACTTTACAACTTGTGGAGTATGAGTGTTTGCCACAGATGACAGAAAATCAAATCTGTTGTGATCTGACTCCTTCAGCTGAATTTAATTTTTTAAACTGATAGTCCTTTCTTCTATTTCTCCAGAGAACTCTCAGTACCATTTACCACCTTACATGCCATGGGTGGGCACCGGGGACATACCCACTTGCAGAGAACACAGATGTAGCACCAAGTTTTTTAAAGCACCTAATGTATTTCTACACATGCTTTTTACCGAGATGGAAAATTTTCTCTTCAAAGCCTTTCTGTAAGCTAAACCTGTCCTAAAAGGACAATGTGTACACTAATCCAGATACATCTTTGTGGTAATGATGATTCAGTCACATTCTGAACTGGCCAGCTCAGAGCACAGGCAGAATGCAGAATTCAGTATCTTTGAAAACGTCAGACAACGGATGCTTCTAATGTGGTTTAGAGATGGCAGAACTAATTTGTTTCACATGAAAACATAGAGCTGGACAGCAAAGTAAACACAGAGTGCACTCTGTATGCCTTACCAGTATAATCTAAGTTTATTTATACATACACCAGAAGCTGAGAAATGTCTTCAATAAACTATTTGCATTTTTCATGTTTGCAGATATACAACTCTAGAAGTTCATCTGGAGAGCTACAAGGAGGTTTAGATTAGTTCATAAGGATGACCCTGCTTGTTACTTCATGTAAGTTTTCCCTGCCATACATTCACCCAGTTTTCACTACTTTCAGTGGAGTTGTCCCTTTTTACACTGGTTTGGGATCAGAATAGGGCCTTTTGTAAATGGTATGTCAAGAAACATGTTTAAGTCAAATGTAAGCCTTTAAAGTAAGGGTTCTGCTTTTGGTTTACATAATGATATACTATGGAGTATAGCTTTCCTATTTTATATTCCTTTCCTCATACCATCCATGACTCTATGTATTACTTTGGTTCTTTTCTTCTTGACATTCCTATTATAAACTACATTCCTTCAAGCAGCCTATCAGTGTGTTGGAACTTTCCACTTTTTGACAGGAAAAGCATTCAGAATTTCTGGTAGGACATTCAGTTGGGCAGTTGGCTGTATGCAGGCTGAACAGTTCATATTAACTTCTGTAAAGTGATGGGAGGAAGCACAGAACTAGCGCTGCTTCCATCAGTGTCTACTCAGCAGGACTCTTGGTGTAAGAAATCGCTATGTTCTGCCTCGATTTGTTCCAGGGAAGTCAGGTACGGCTGTATGGGCACTAAATGACAACATCTCCAAACACCACCACTCCCCTGACTGTGTAATAAACAGACCAATTGTACTATGTTTGAACTCCAGTTTAGCTGTACAGAACTGGAAGTGTTAACAACTAGAGGATCAGTGTGATGCTTGGTGTCACTCAGGCTTTCTTCAAACCTTCAGGCTTTACGTGGGTGTGCAAAACAAACACTGACATATCAGTTGTTTTGCTTATGACTGCTCAGAACTAAAAATTACTGCTTGAACAGCCAAGACTATTGCTCATTTTCCTATCAGATTCAGCACCTGGGTAATATTCACCTGTATCAATTCTTTCAGTAACCAGTTTTTCTTTTCAGGGCTGGATTTTTGTATCAAGTCACTCTGCAAGGGGTAGAGCTCTGGACTTCGCAGAGAAGCACGAATGTGTGGTAGTGGAAGCCCACCTCCCTTAGGGCAAAAATCTCAGCTAAAAGCACCTTGGCAGCATATTAATATCTATAAAAGACTCTTTCTTTGCTGACCACAAATATGCTGTGGTCAACAAGAGGTCTACTCACTGTTTTGTTAAAAACAGTGATGATTTATTTTGCTTCAGCCATGTGTGAAACTAGTCACCACATTATGAATAATAATGTCCTCTTAGTCTCAATGGAGCTCTTTTTATACAGAAAGATCCACAAAGCATTTAACTAAATAGTTGGTATAGCAATCTACTGGCTGACCGCTAAAATAAAGCCGTATCTGGGATGGAACAGCACAGCTATTTAACAATGCACAGCAGCGGAGGAGACAAGAGAGTAGAAAAAATCCATTAGAAAACAAAGCAGGAGCTGAAGTAAAATATAACTACCTTAATTAGGCATGAGCACTGAGCAGAGCTAAAACTGTAAATCTGAAGAGTGTCCTAGAATCTCTGTGCCTACAAGAAACCAGGAGTTTACACAGTTTCTTAAGAGGACGAACTCCAACTGCACAGTGCCCTCTACTGTGAAATGAAATGTGTAGAGGCTCAGAGTGGAGAAAATTGTACATTAAGTTACTTGGCCTGCATGGTTTCTGCAGCATTATCATGAGGTTATAAAATCTGAGGAGAACCAAACACAGGTGGTAAAGGTTCACCTCGACACGGCAGGACCAAGCTGGAGTCCTCAGCTATGGGCAGAATACCTTAGCATGTGCTAAGCTAGCACTGTGTATTTCTCAAGTGGCAAAGGGGCTAAGCAGAACAAAATCTAGTGATTAAGTGTCTTTTAAACATCTACAGTTCTAGTAGTTTTGCTATTTAGTGTAGTGTAATCCACCTCAATATTTGGATCTTATGATCTCACTCAATAAAAGTTTGCAACACAGGCAAAATTACAGAACCATACTTTGTTGCACACCTATGAGTGGCAAGCAATCTTCATTTAGCTAGATCTTGATATGCAAAAAAAGCCCACAACCAGGCGTCACTTTAGGGCAAAAATAAATAAATCAGTACAATTCATCCATGATACTGCAACATTATTTATGTTAAAATTATAGTAGTCTGCTTATATTCCTGAAATTTATAACAGTACTGCACCAGGGCATTTTATTTTGCTCTTCTAATGCATACTAAATAAGCTTTACCGAGTAAAAGCACAGCAAGCTAAACTCAAAGCATTTCCAGCAGGGTACAATGAAGGGACCCAGGAAGGTTTAAGCACAAGAAATATCTCAGAAGACCAAGAGAGAGTAGTTCAGTAGCAAAGGGCAGATCCTGCGACAAATCACACCTCTCTATTTAGTAGGCTTGTTTGAGCTCTACAGTGGTTTGTTTCCTCTCACTCCTGCAGTAAACCCTGCCAGTAGGTTTTATTCCTCCCTGCCCCCCAAACACACACATACATACACACACATACTCCGCCTCAAGAGGTTTGCAGCTGGTGTAATGTTTTCCCTACCACTTTCTAGCAACCTGCAGGAAACAAAGCTCCTTCAGGGAGTTTGCTTCACAAGCAAACTGCCTTTAGCTCCAGCATAAGGCACATTTCTTTAACCCTTTTATTCTCCAATGTAAATATAAAGCAAGTATGTGAACACCTAGTCATTCCAGAAAAGATACCCACATACATACACACAGACAGGGCAAAGCTGTGGTGGAGAACAACAGCACTTTGTGTCCTACAGAAAAAGCTCAGATAGGACAATGGAGAGTGTGGAATGGAAACCTGTATAGAGCAAACCAGAATAATTTTCTGAACAAACCTCTTGGAAGAGAGGAGACTCCCAGAAGCATCCTCTGTTTCAAAAATCTCTGCTGACCAGATGGGGCAAAAATTGCACATAGTACTGTGCAGTCCTTTGGCGGTTTTACATAACGCCAGGATGAGCAAGCCACTTGTTGACCTTAAGTTGTCGGAAGACTCCTGAGTCACAGTTTAAATGCTGCTAACTAAAGGAGATGTAGAAGTTGCAGTTCAGTACTAAAATACGGTTTTGTACATTTCCTTGGGTGTGCTTCATGAGTTTTTAAGCAAATATCATTACTTTACAATTGTATATCAAGCAGAACTCAAGTCAAAAAGTAAAATGAAAGAAAGTAAATTGAAAAAAAATCTGGAGAGCTTTAAGGAATAATTTGGCAAAATGATTGTTTTCTTAGTTGTGAAGTTTTCCTGTGAGAGTCTGAAGAGGACTACAAGATTTATACACCCTGTAAACTTCAAGGAGTAGTCTGAGTGGTCTAATCATGTTTGGTGGCAGTAACTTTGCTGGGGATGGGGTATACATCAATGGAGATGGGTAAACAGTTTCAGTTCTGCAAGTCACCTGTTGCACTCCCTCTCTAAACACACATTTCTGCTCCTGTCTGTATGTAAAATGTTTAAAATCACTCTTCTTCTTCCTCATCATTTTTATCTTTGGAAAATCTTTGTGGTCTGGCAGGGAAATACAGAGCTGGGATAATGCAGGAAGAGGGAAATGTGTATATATTCTTTAAATAAATAATCCAAAAAGGTCAGATTTCAGCTTGACTTGCCTTGAAAGGAACAGCTTTTTGTATTCCCTGTTTCTGTAGAAAATAGGGCTTCTTTAAAATGCTCACCCAACTTCACTTCCAAAATTCAAGATCATACATGAGTTTTACACGTAAACTCACTGTCAGAAATGTGAAATTCCATCTTTATTATACTTGGAAAAAATTAAATTAACTTCTTATGCTCCTATCTCCTGGTTAACTTTTAACTGCTAATTAACCTTTCATTTTCTACTAGCAAGGAAAAACAGAAGGCTGAAAAAAAAGTACATTATTTAGAAATGCTTTGAAATAAACCAAACATTTGTTGCATTCAATAATGTTCTTTTTCTGCTGTTAGCACAGCCCATTGAACACAATAGCATTGGAGCTTTTGGATAAGTTAAGAGCCTTTTTCTAACACTGAGAAGAAAAATAACTTGTTTACACTTTAGCAGCTGCTTAAAGATAACAAATGAAGCTTAAAAAGGCACATACTAACATCAACACAAGATGTTCCTCAGGCTTGAAAATGAAAAAAAAAAACAAAACAGCTCTCTTAGGCTTAGACATTGATATTAGATTAAAAAGAAAAATACTGTTTTCCTCTTGCATTTCTGGAGACAGACATTGTTTGCTGGAGAACGCAAAATTTGATCCCCCAGGGAATGCCAGAGGCTTTTTGGCAGACTCTCTGAAACTCAAGTTGACTCTTTTCTGTAACAACTAACACCAGAAAGAAAAGGGGGAGAAAAAAGAAGAAAAGAAGGAGAAGGAGACATAATTACTTTCCGTGTTTACATGGCTTTGGCTTCTGAATCTGAAAAATTATCGCACTGCCAAGACTGGACTTAACCTAACTTTATACAATTGACAGGTGAACTTCAACTACTTCTAATTATTCTAAGTGGATATTCAGTTAGTTATCTTAACTCCTTTTACAAGAAAAATGGAAAAGAATACCCAAGATTATAAGAAAAGAAGAAAATGTGCTCTCTTATACTCGTACTTGTCCAAGCTCTGTGCCACCTAACAATGTCAGCTTTGTGCCTAGAAAGACTAGTTAACAAGCCTAACGTCAGGGTGGGCATGCATTTTACTGCCAACATCCCTCCAAACACCGTTTAACAAATGTTCTGCATTCAAGCTGAACAGATGGAAGAAAAATTACTCTGAGGAATTGCAGTCCTATAGGCATAAATTATATGGAAGCTTAGCAATAGAAGTGTTCAGGCTCAGGAGGATCTGGGTTGCTGAAAAAAGCGACTTGCTTGCTTGGGCATGCAAGCCAAGGCTCTCCTCACCCTAAGGAACTAGAAACTAGCAATGCAACTCCCATATTTTTGGGGCATACAGATCTTGTTGGCAGTTTTCTAAATATCTTCCACTGAAGGAAATTCCATATCAGTGTCAAAGATTAACAAATCAAAAAGGCTTTGATTGCTCTCTACACTTCCCATATTCTCTTTCATATTTAAAGCTTTGAAAGTGTAATTGCCTTTCCCTATTTTTCAGTATACTTTTCCATCCACATGTTTATTTACTAAGACTAGATGTTTAATGTTTTTAACTGAGTGGTGCCTCTCTTTTTTTGTCAACCTTATAAATTTCTTTTTTTAAAACTATAAGGATTTGTGGTGATTATGTGAGAAAAAAGGAGAAATACTGAGGTAAACCTTAGTTTTAGATCTAAACTGTCATGGCTGGGAGCTCAAAATAAATGTTTTATAGATAACTAGCAAAAAAAAAAATCCCACCTCGAAACCCAACTTCCTTTAGTACCATCCATGAATCCTGCCCTGGAATCTTCTGCTCCTTGTCTATAGTTGCATAATTACCTGTTTGTATATAATACTGTGACACATTTAAGCACTGCTTTCACAGAGGAATAAAACGTTCTGCAATTCCCTCTTTGTCCACTGGCATCAACTGAACTGCCTTTCATATTCTTTCTTGCTCTTCCAAATCACTTGCAATTACATATGCCAAAAGTAGTTGTAAAAAAGATACTGCACACATGAGAGTAGTTCTACAGTAAAGATGTTGTGGGTATCAAAACTGAGGTTATCATGGGAACTGATAAATAATCAGTTAGGATCCAATCCAGTGAATGGGAATAGATAAAAACTGACCTGCTATAAGAGCATTAGCAAAAAGATTTGTTAACCTGGGATAATCTCCCTATAAACAGATGGTCTTATCACATATTATTTATAATCAGTTACATACATCAATGCAAAGGCTTTAGAGATAAGTATGCAAGCACATCAGTCCATCAGGAAGAATTTATTTACTGAAAGGGTTGTCAGGCATTGGAATAACCTGCCCAGGGAGGTGGTTGAGTCATCATCCCAGGAGGTGTTTAAGAGATGGATAGACGATGTGCTGGGGGACATGGTTTAGTGGTGTTCATAGGGCCGAGACAAAGGTTGGACTCAATCTTGAAGGTCTCTTCCAACAGAAACTGTTCTATGATTCTGTATATATGTTTTATAACACTGATATCTAGCTTCATCTGATTTCTTCAGGCTGTGGTCAAGTGATTCTTCTGATTTGCAATGAAGACCTAGAGCAAAGCTTTTGGAGTTACACGTGAGAAGTTTCAAGAAAGCACAGCAATGTTGCTGTTCATTAATATTGGCTACCTAGATCACTAGTTAGATTATGCAGCAATAACCACAAGAAACAATTAAAGCAAAAAAGACAATAGCTCTCCAAACACAGAATAATTATCTGAAGTGCTTTTCACTGAACTAACTTTAAAAATCTGAGTAACCTTTGCACAGATGACAAGGAGGTGCACTGATGAAATAACTTGCAACAGTTTGCTGAAGAGTAGGTTAATGAAACACAAAACCCATCTGCAACAGAAACTAGGCTTTTTTTTTTAGGCAGCAAGATTACCCTTCCAGAACTACCAGTTTCGCAGACATTTTGCTAAAGTAACAAAGAGGAGAGGGGAGGACACACGAAACAACAGAAAAATGTTTGTTGGATTTGCATTTCTTAGACCACTCTGAAGTATCAAAAGATAACAAGATAACACAGGGCATTATGTAGTTTCACCCATCTTTCATACTAACACAAAAAAAATAAATATTTTCTGAAAAGCCATACCCATCTTGGACTGTTGAAGTCTGAAGTCTGTTGGTTTAGCAGAATCTTTTAGCAAACACAATACAGCAGCATGGACAGACAACTCAGGTAGGAAGAGCACAGTAGCAATCTACAGGAAGAAAGCAAGAAGTTTTTCACAGATTCTGAGATTGCATGCCTATCAGTTATTCTAAGTACACAGTAAAGGTTACTAAACTAGGGATTCATATATTTATCAGTTAATCTGTCCCAAAGCCGTGGAAGGTAATTAATGAAAAAGATAGTCAAGCACGGCTTCAGGCAGTAATTCAATATTACTCTAAATCCCTGCATGCGTAAACCTGTGAACCAAAGAGGAAATGCATACTGTACAAGGACACTTGTGTTCTGAAATGTGATCCCCCATGGACTTTTCAGATGAAGCATTTTTCCAGTGATTAACTCAGTCCTTTTTGAATTTCATTATTTCATGTTTTAGGTGACTGGTTATTTGTAGTGCACAGAGCAGAATACAAGTTTTCCATGAATAAAATCAGAGTAAAAGGCAGAAAACGACTACACCATCTCGGGTCACTTGTAGCCCCATTACTCCTTGCTGAGCCAGTAGGATGTTCAGTACGTGGCTTTTTTAATACTCATTCCATACTTCCCTTATATTCTGGTGGCAACAGATCCAGTCTAAGATACATAAAATTTATTTTCCATACTGGCACATTCCTACCTACGGGATTCATTAAGGATCAGCAGAGGGAGGCGTTTGGGCTTATCAGAATTTGTCAGTGTACACTGAAAACACCCCAACTGCACCAGCTTTTAGAGTGGTACAGCAATCTGCTCTTCCAGGGTCCCACATGCCGAGTGCAGCCCCAAAATTGAGCTCTCTTTGATTTTATAAATGATGAGAGCCCTCAAAGCTGCTTTGCAGGTACAGCAAGGAATATGCTTGGCACACACTTCTCCAGGACTTGGGAGCATTATTTGTCTCTGCCAATCTACTGCCAAGCAAGAATTGACTGAGATACATCTGAGGTGTTTATCAAATTAAAAGATCTCTCCAAAGAAATCCACTGGATATGTACATTCTCTGCCAAAAAATTATTTGTTCTGCCATACTTCTGGGAAAACAAAATGCCAAAGACAAGATAACGAGACTAGAAATCCAGCAAAGAAATTCATATGAGGGTTAGATTAAAAGTGAAATTAAATTTCAGAGCCTCAGAATCATCCCTTTACTGTACTATAAATCTCCCTGCTAAATTCACTGGGCTATGGATTTGGTGGGATACGCTCCATCAGAATGTCATTTTACCCTTTATCAGAATGTTTTAAGCCTGTTTATATTCTTTTAGTTCAACAGTATTTTCATGGGCTACCTTTCTCTTTTAGAAATCAAAGACAAAATTCAGATTACACTGACAAACTCGATTCTGGATTACATATAGATGTGAAATGGTGGTTTTGTACCATGAAATTTTTTCAGCTTTCAAGCAAGATCTTTTCCTGTTCCCTGTTGGGATGAAAAATAAGGCCTTTTAAGTTTGATGAAAAAAACCCATGAAAAACTCAGGGGTGACCAATGCAGCCCCAGTTAAAAGTCTGCTGGTCAGAGTTCTCATCTGTCTGATTCAGACTAAAGAACTTGTGACTAAATTTCTCTCAGCCTGGGACACATTGTTGAATAAAGTACTACTGAAATCTCTGTTAGCCTCTCTGTTTTTGGCAGATATTCTGTTATGGAGCAGAAAAAGCAGCAAATTCATATAAAAATTGTAATGAAGGAAAAAGCTCAAGACTAGTCTAGTTTTTATCAAGACCCTCACCAGAAGCAAAACAGACATTAACCACAGATGATGAGGTACTTAATGCCAAAGAAATCCCACTCAAACCCAGAAAGGCATCAGCTACATCCATTTCTGCCACTAGTTCTGACATTTTGGTATGCAATACCCTTGACTTCCTAGATTAATACATTAACATGTGGCAACAGTTATATTTTCAAATGCTATTTATAAAGCTTTTCAGATTTTGGGGCGAATTTTTCAAAGCATATTGAGCTTAGCTAAGGACTTGCAAAGTCTGGCACTTAACATACTTTATGCACAAAGAAAAAAAATCTGGCCTTCTGACCTTAACTCCTGAGGAGGTCAGGACTGGAAGAACACCTCTGCCCTCTCTCTCTGCAGCCCCTACAGAAAGCCCCTACCTGAGGCTGCAGCTGGTTTAGCCACAACTGCATATATGGAGTAAAACAGGGATCTCTTTGTAAAATACTGGTACCCAAGCAAATGAAGGTGAGGCACCTCTAAGTAACGAGGCTCTTGCAAGAGCTACATCTGTGTTTAATAAGGTGGTACACAGCGATGTGTTTATACTCCACACTACCAATGTTATTTCAGGTGACTTGGGAAACAGCCCTATACACGGCTGCACACAGGCAATCCCGGTACCTGTGTGAAGCCAAGAGGAAGCATATGGAGAGAGGTGTAAGACAGAGCTGCGCCCAAGCCGGTAGGTCAGGAGGGCTTCTGAGTGGAGGTTGCTGCAAAATTGAGACTTGTCTTCAAGACTGGGTTTCCGCTTTTGCTTTGCAAGCTGAATGCAACAGCACTGCATAGGCACGAAGTGGAGTTTTGGAAAAGATGTGACATTTTTGGTATCGTTGCTAACCTGCAAGGCAATTCCTCCCCTATCCTCTCCCTTCCCTTTTCCTCTTCACCTTCCTTCCTTTTCATTGTTGTTTGCTTTTCTTTTTCCCTTTCTTTTTTCTTCTCTGCACTACATTTTCAAAGCTGTTCCTTGCAGACCACTGCAGAGAGACTGTTACACAGTAACTTCACAAACAATTTTCCTCTCATTGTGTTAACAGAGAATCAGGAAAGCTTGTTCCATCTACCTTGTACTGGAATTGACATCAGCCATAAAGATTACACAGTGGCTTCTGATTAGCAAAAGACATATTCAGGGCTTTAAAATCTCAAAGGTTTTTATGCATTAGGCGCTTTAACAGTTATAATCAGTTAATTTTTTTTAATCTTCTTTTGGGCACCATATACACAAGAAGATTTCTATCTTTTTTTGAATTAAAATCATCATATGACACAAGGACTCTAAGCCTTCAGTGACTTATTCCAGGCCTGGAACCATTGAGGAGAATCTTTTTTAACGTGCAAATGATGATCAATATCACTCTGTATCATTCAAATTCTAAATAGACTAAGATAATTGTTTAAATAGAAAATGAATTTAAAGTACTGTTGCAATTTTAATAAAGGTATTGGTTTTTAATAAAAAAGCTAAATGTCAGAGTGCAACTATTGTGATGACTGTACAGTTTCCACATTATAAATAAGACACATGTGTTTTAGAACAAAAGCTAGAACATGCTCCACATACTTCTTCAGTTGTTGCTTAACATATCTGGAATACATTAAAAAGTCATATTCAGTTCTAACTCAAACAATGCACACATGCTATGAAATATACGCTCTTTGTACCAACAACTAATGCGTAGTCAATCACTTTTTCAAAGGGACACAATCATAGTGTGTAACCCAGCACAGAGGCACCAAATTGCATGTTAGACTCTTACACTAGATGAAAATTTCTCCCCTAAATTCAGCCTTCTTGGCCGAGTTGTCATTCCAAACATTATCCTTAAAGAGTTCCTACCAGCACAGCTTGCTTTTTCTTTTCTGTTATGACAGCTTTACTCTACCTGAGGTTAAGGACGTAAAACTGGAACGACAAAATTTCTGTGAATTAATGACAGTAAGAGTTTCCCTTGTTCACAGGCAGTTCATTCATACCCTTCCAAGTCAGTGACAAAGATTCCATTGACTTCAGCAGTGGCAGACCTTTACTCATATGAAACACAGGTTTTGACCCCATCTTTAGAATGCATATATATTCCTGCAGTTAAATATTTCTCCACGAAACTTTGGAAAGTAGTCTGTATAAAAACACATAAAAATATCTGTATTTTTCTTTCTGAGGCAATTCCTCCACTTAGATGCACAGAGACACAAAGACTATAGGAATGTGCTTGTCTGAATATGAAGATGGTTGGCTTCAAATTCAAATCACAGACATCTAAAAGGTGGTGAGATACCAACATGATCAATCACACCTTGTTTATCTTTAGTGCATCCTGGGAATACAGATCAGCAACATACTCCCCTTTGGGCTTTATTCAGCTTCCTCTGAAACACAATGGAAGATGCAGAGAGACTTCAGTGGCGAGCTAAATTTGGATACATGATTTCTCAGATACAGATGGGAAGCTAGTGCTCCATATAGGCTTGTTTCTTAAATGATTATTTGTTCTAAAATAAAATCTTGCTCCCACTGTATATCCATTCCAGCTAAGTACAACTTCAGTGTTCAAACCTGAGAGCCTCTTTATACTCAGTCAGAATAATTCACGTACTCATCAGTAAGATGCAATAGAAAATAATTATTTTTATCACAAGAAAGACTAAAACTGCTACAGACTTTAGAAGTCTGGTATAAACATTCATTTGTTCCTTTCAACTGTTTTATTACTTCCTTGCTATTTCACAAGTTTCCTTAACAAAGGGAGCATGTAATAAAGTGTTTTTGTAATAACTGCAAACTTTTAACATTAAGTTGGCAGAAACAATCCATTTTTAATAACAGTCTGTCTTGGTAACCTTGTATTTTGACCCAAGGTGAAAGGTGAAGATTAAATCTCTTCCACCTTTCTGAATGCAGCTGCTGTGCACACAGACTTTAATTGATGTGAGACTTAGCTTTGTAACTCAAGACCATCTCCCGCCTGCAGCACTGAAAACGTGCAATTCAAGGCTCCATTACTGCTGATAGCAGGTCTCTCTCAGCTGATGGTGTGGACAGGAGAATAAAGTCTTTGTCGCTATCTATTCTCCATCAGGGTGACTTTTTTCTTCTTCGTAACTCCAGTATTCAGGTGAGGCCCGTAATGGTGGCCTCCCAGCAAGAAACTATATAAAGTGAAACAAACAGGAAAATATGACAAACAATCCAAGGGTGAGCAAAATTGTGATGTGGGAGCAGAGACCCACTTGCCACTCGCTAGGCAATGTGTATGTGGATTTTCATTGGGAGAGCGGTTTGCACAGACATGGTTCTTTTTTACTTTCAATTCTCTTTTGCACCTGAGTACAAAGGTATTCCAAATTCAAAACTGTTTCCTCATTTTCTCCCCAACTACAAGTACCTGTACATTAAAGAATGAAGTTGCTGGCTTCGGCATCACAGCAAGTCTAGTTAAGTTACTCTTTTGGGGTATTTAACCAGACCTTCAGGATCTAAAACCACAGCCCTGACTGCTTTAGCAATATTAGTACTCTGACTACTGGCCTAGAATCTGAAACCAGGGACCAAAGAAAGGTGTAACACATAAACTGACTGATACAATTTCTTGAGCTTTTTTTCTACACTTACACTGCATCTACTGATATACAAGAGTATCTGAAAGTTTCAGAAGCTAATCAAAACTATTTTGTAATTCTAACCCAAATTTAAATAATAACCGCACTGTGCAGTCCTCTCAGACCTAAGATACTGATACATGTGAGGTTCTAGTCACAAAGCAGCATTTCTAACACATGGCAACCAAATGCATGTGCTGAGTTTAAATGGAGAACCAACATGTCATATATGCATTGGCCTTACTGCTTCAAAACTAAAAGAAATGTGGTTTTTTGATGTATACGGGCAATGGCAAAAATTGTACAAAAACATACCCACAATATCTCACTAACCTTTTATATACAAGACTATAAATTTAACACATATTATATAAGCATGATCTAAACAATCTGCATTGCTTGCACTTGAAAAAAGAAAAAAAACTTTAAAAACCCCAAACACCAAAAATACCCGGAGCAGAACCAAAGAACAGCATGTGCTTCCAGTCTGGTTTTCCAAGCCATGTCTTTCTGGCAGGTCTCCTTATTTTAGAGAAACTTGGCTTCTATCACTTTGTGATTTTAATTCCAGCAATTGGCCAAAATCAGTTTTCTAATCGCTGACTAAGTTCAGAAGTCCAAATTACCAAAGCGAAGACTTTTCCTCATTGCCTGCCAGGGCCAGGTGATAGAAGTGGGTCTGTCCTGGGTTTTCCAGAACACCCGACTGCCTGAGTAACTAGATGGCATTACATTTAAAGGCTACCTTGAGCTAGGGGGACATTTCTGAAGAGTCTCAAACCACTCTAGTAATCCCCTGAGACTCTAGATGTTTTCACAGAGAGGCATTCCCAAAGGATCACCATGCTATGGGGCTTAGCGTAGGCAGTTCAGAGAGTATATTTTTCTTCCCCACCCTGAATAGAACACTTTAGTGTGGGAATTACAGACATTTTAAAATAAATCACTCTCAGATTATTCCTTAGAATTCATTATCATCTCAAGAGTGAAAAAATTAAAACTGAACTTCACACCTCTTAGAATTAAACTCATGAGACAAGAAAATAAAGATGTCTAATGATGCTGAGCATTTGCTAAACACTGCTGGATTCATCAACTTTTTAAGGGCTCTAGGCAATTAGTTTGGTCATTGACTTTGTTAACTCTTGCGTCTTTTTTGAACAGTGGCAGGAGCCACGTCACTGAGGAATCTGAAGGACCTCGGAGCGTGGTCTGTGCAACAACGAGAGAAAGTGTGTGTGAAACTCCATTCCTGTGCAGCTGGTAGGTACGTATCAGCACCAGCTTGCAGGCACAGCTGGCTTCTCCCTGCTGCCCACTGCTAGTTAGGTGATCATAATTACGACAAAGTTATTACCTCAGGAGAAAACATTCTTTAGTTTTTGAATGATTGTGGCACTTTGTGCACTATAATTATCTCCACAGACTCCTCAGAACCAACTTCCAATCAATACCTCATTAAATATGGCCACAATTTATTTTTTTTTCCAAAAGGAAGAAAAATACATTTCTAAGGGACTCCCAGAAGAGTATCTTACATGAAATTTAACCAAACCAATTCCAAATCACTTGCTAATTAAGTACCGGGTAATCTGTTATTAGAAGTAATTACAGAGGGTTCAAGAGACCTTGAGTCATATTCACAGCCTGAAATCTGCTATCCTCCTACATTGTCCAATTGATGATATACTGTAACTTGGTCTATAGACACTAGAAACAGAGATGGAGTGGGAAACTTAGTATCACTAACATAGACCTAAGTTATCATCTGAATGGTTATTGTATTAGCTAGTATCTGAAGAAAAGAAAGAGTAGGAGGAAAAAGTAAAAATAAAATAACCAGCAATAGCGCCTATTTTAAAACAAAAGCTAATTCAGGAAATAGGCCAAGGGTGCAAGGGCATTAATACATTACTGTGCTGAACTTGAGGTTAAAAGGCAGCCAGTTACAAAGAAATATTACGTAGCTATAGGGTATAATATAGCCCATCTGTTAGAGCAGTTTAGCATTTAAAGCCACAGACCTCTATGGTGCTGTTATGTGGCACAAGCTAGCTTTATTCAGATCAAAAGCTCCTTTTCCCTTCTCTTTTCTTGGAGATATAATATGCTACTGGAGAGGATTTAGCTCACATGAGTCCTAAGTAATTGTGGTGTGTAAAATCAGAATCAACGCACTGCTTTCTTTCCTATTCCTCACACAAAAAGGATCACAGCCTCTTGTTTACTCTTTAATTCATCATAAGGTATTCATTTTAGGGAGGAAAGAATTCTTGAGAAAAAAAAAAAGACCCATCAGCTTCTTACCACAAAAATAGAATCATAGAATCATTTAGGTTGAAAAAGACCTTTAAGATCATCAAGTCCAACTGTCCTCCCACACAGTTCTTATAAATGTTGAGTGAAATTGAAGAGGTGAGGATATTTTTATGATTCTAATTGTACTAACTGCAGTA
Organism: Apaloderma vittatum; assembly: GCF_000703405.1. NCBI lineage: Eukaryota > Metazoa > Chordata > Aves > Trogoniformes > Trogonidae > Apaloderma > Apaloderma vittatum. The sequence continues at coordinate 231,196 of NW_009697374.1, read as the reverse complement.
AATTGAGCTTCAATTTCCATGGACTTGCTCAATTCCATTCCTCTTGACAAGGGCCCAGCAAAGTCCACCATCAGTTTGTATATACATATTATATGATACTGAAAGTAAAATGCCATACAACTTAATGTAACTTTCTTATACCTGCCTCTATATCTGTTTATTTGGCTGAAAACACTTGAATTTTTCTTGTTGTGTAAACGATTTTGAGCAATCCATGTCACCTCTGAATACCAAAAGCTCAGGCTCTTCCAAAACACTGGTATAATGAGACAGTAGTTTTGAAAATGTTAGCCCTGTCCTCTTCCAAGTCCCTTCTCTGAAACGAGAATGTTTGCTTAATTGCCTACATACAGGAAGCAAAATCACTACTGGCCAGTGTACAACCCTTTCCAGGAGTATTTCTCAGAAGAGCGGACCATACCACCGCCTAGTCATGTGTTGAACCCAGGCTGACAGACAGGATTATTTGGATCTTGTTGTTCATACACGCTACACTGCAACAGCAAGAGCAGAAGATACTGAAATAAAAGAGATACAGTGCCATCTACTCAATTATTTTACTATACCACTGGTACAGTCAGGCTTATAGGCCTCAGAGAAGAGACTTCTCCCTTTAGACTTGAGGAAGGTGATAGAGCCACTTCTGATAGAAACTTCGAACAAGGCGACGTGAGGGCAAGCGTGGAAGACGTTGCCAAGGGAAAGGTTAATTATGCAGCTTAGGGAGTTGTTATTAGGTTTGATAGGATAGAAGTAGAATTTGAGGTCCTTCCAACTAATTAAACAATATCTTCCAAGGAGGCCTAATGGAATAAGATGTGAGATTAGTATTGAAGGGTCTTCTACTGGACCTTACTGCCTCACAGATCCTACAAGGGGTCAAAAGGACTCAAAGGAAGACAACTGCAATTAGCAATACTTACTGATGTTCAGAATAACACAAGTAGACCGTGAGGCTTAAGCAGGATTCACAGGTACCTAAGAAATAAAAACATAAATTTTACTTTATTTTGCAGATTCAGAGTAACTTGTGAGGCAGATAGAAACAACCACATACCCTTTTTCCCAGGAACAAACAATCATTGGTGAACAAAAAAAGAGAGTAAATGTAAAGACCAGATGTTGTCTATAAATGTGGCTCTGTATGAAATAAAATCTGTCAGTTTAACCTAATAAAAAGCACTTCTCAGAATTTCTTAACCCTGACATAAAACATGTGTGATATAGAATATGGAAACCTCCAGCCAATAAAGCTTTAGTAAATTTCTGGTATATCCAATTAATTCGGCTACATAATTATTTACTGTGCAATACAGTGTGAACTAAACTTTCTTTATTCATCTCATGATCTCACGTCCCCAGATTAATTTAAATGCTTGTCTCTCAGTGGGAGTTGTCTGTTTAAAGTAGTTTTGAGGGTCGAGGCTACGGCTCTTAGTTCTTCATTGACTTAAAAAATGTGGTGTGGCTGCTTTATACAGAAAGGGACTTTGACCCAAAACAGCATCTTTGTAAGAGGATTAGAAAAATTCCATTCTTTTAATGACTGGCTAGATGTTTGCTCTCCTTTACTTAATACTCTTTGTCTGTTACTCTTAATTATCAACATAAATGCTTTAAACCAATGTTGTAAGTAATCTGTCATTTTATCCAATGCTTTGTTGAATGGTTCTTTTGAAATGATCTTATTATTGATTTCTTTAGCAGACCATTCAGCTGAATTCCCATGCTTGCCCATATAACAGAACCTCTGCTGCTTCTGGGAGGTTCCAGTAAGACCCATGGCACCGAGTCTACCTTAACACTGGCCCAGGCAAATCAGGGAAGGGGGAGACAATCTTAGAACTGCCAGAAAAGACTGGCATTTACCTCATTTTCTAATGTCATTAAGGTTACCTAGCAATTTCTGCCACTTTTTTGTTGTTGTTGTTCCAAATATCATTATATTTTTATAGTGCCTTACAAAGATGGAAACTTTTTTCCCCCAAATCTCCCCAGTCGAATCCTTCGGATCCTAAGTAATTTAAAACCAGGCTTTCTAATTATAAGCCTACAGATGATGAACATCAGCACCTCATATAGCTCCTTAAAAATCCTGGTGAGGACCAAATTTTTTTCCACTAATATAGCTCTATGTTACAGGATAGTGTATGATAACAGGCCTTTTAAAACAGCCAAGATGTATTTTGCAATTTAGAAAATGACTCTGAGGAACCATTTGTCAGTTTAATGAAAATCTGAAACTACAGGTTTACATAATAGAATTAATTGTAATGGCTCTGCTGGAATGATTTCTTTCAGACAGGTTATTTGAAGGATTGAAAGAGGGATTTCACAGCTGAAAGAAAGAAAGGATTTATCCTAAGACCCATGTAAGCAAAACACGTTTAAATTTCATAATACAGTGCCTTTGACTCTGTGGGACTATTGTTTTCGCATGTCTTGAGATGTAGGAGATACTTCTATTCACAAGCCTATTCAAGAATATCTTGAAAGAATTCACTGCTCTCCTAATGCAGGTGTTCATCGCCCACAGATGGCAAAGGAGTGCATTTACTTATTCATCTGTGACCTTACAGAGTTACAAAGAGTTACACGAGGTTGTGTAACACCCTTGCCAAGATGGATTTATAGAGTAAACAGAAAACTTATTTCTATCTTGGAGGAAAGCTTCAGCTTTGAACAGGTGAGATGGACAGAAAAATCATAAAAGACTCTATAGCTCAGGGTGACAACACGGTCACCCAGGAAAATGCAGGGAATCATCAGCCTCTCAATTCAAAATATCGTTTCACAAGAGGTGTGGTGACCTTATAGGAAAAATAACTCTTGATAATCCCATGTGCAAGTTTGCTGTTGCCGTTCTGAAATGGCATCATTATCAGAAGTATCTTACTCCCTTCAATGCTTGGTACTAACTTCTGAGCCTGAGGTGGGATGGTATGTACAATATTTTGGGTTGGGGCTCCCCCTACCCACATGATCATTTCCCTTCGGTCTTTCAAACAGAAGGTTGTTTCTATTCCTCATTTCATTTCTTTCTCCACAGTTGAAATGGTTTTGTCAGTCATTTGGTGGGGAAGAAAAATATTTTGTACAATTCCATCCTAGCAGCCATGCCAGCATGCCCCAGCACAAGGGCCATGTTAACATCAGGCCGCAGAAAGCGTTTCAGCTAAACATTGTTTTGAAGTAGAAAAACATGAGTTTGATTCCATATGGCTTCTGCTCTCACCAGTAACTCCTTGGCTGGTGAAGCTGTGCCCATGTCTGGAGAGTGGCACTTAACAGACAGGAACAAATTACACGGCCACATATGCAACTGAGAAAAGAAGCAGGTGGGATGAAGGTCCCAAAGCTCCGACCAGAATTGCAGCAAATAAACAGCAATAGTAGAGTGACATGTGTAAAGGGCGAGAGGCAGCACAGTTTGACATCTTTACCATACGGTCTAGTTGGGCAACTGACAGCTCATATCTTTCCCTCTCACAGCTGCATTTACCATATTGTACCCATTCTTTCCCCAATATACTGCTGAGTATTCAATATGCAAACACTGCCATTGGTAAGCATGGCAAGAAGTACTTTTTTAGGGCATGGACTACCTTGTCCATATTTAAACACAAATTCTAATATTGTTATGGAACTAATTCTCCACCCTTTAGTTTGAAATCTCTTCCATCTTACATAGACTTTGATTCAACTATGCAAATACGTTTTCCAGGACACGCAATTGTTGCTCTGTGTCCTGTTATAATGCAAGTGCCAATGTATAAAGGTGTTTACTTGCTTTTTGCTACTTAAGCTATAATTTTTGTCTGGAGGGAAAAAAAAAAAGAAAAAGAAAAAAAGAGGTTAAACCACATTTCTGAACTAGAAGTCTAAAGTGTTATTATGGTCATAGCAATACTAGAACAGTAAGAAATGTCTGATTTAAAATAAAAACATAATTATCCTTGTCTTCTGGTAGCTAGGTAGATAATTGTGCATTGCATTTTTGCTACTTGTAATTCTACACAATTTGTTCCAAATCTGTTATTTGACAAGTGTAAGAAAGCACAAGCAGTGGCTGGTATTTAAGGGAGTATCTTGGGAACTGCCATAAGGCAAATAGATGTTAGTGAATCCCTAGCCCCAAAGGCCAAACTACAGAAGCTGAGCAGTGTTAAATACAGCATAGTTGCCAACCTGCGAGCCACCTGCAACTTCCTCTCTCTGAAGCAAACGACAGTGCTCGGCAAACCTCAGTTGCATGTAAAGTATATTTATGTGCAACCCGTTTTCCCAGAAGGGTACAAAATACTGATTCGAAGCAGCATAACAACAAAGTGATGATAATAAGCCATTATGCTCCTTAGCATGGTTCTACAGCTATGGAGAGCATTTTTGTCTCAGCTGCCTTCTATAGCAAAAAAAAAAAAAAGAAAAATGTTGCCTCTTAGATTACAATTTACCTTGTATTGCTTTGTTTATAACATTTCTCCACCCTCCATGCCACCCAGAGTGAGAGAGTTCATGACACTTTTGATGTGTATTTTACAAAGAGCACATTTTAAATAAGCCAGGGAGGTTAAACTCAAGATCCTTTAATCCCAGCATATATCTTTGTTAAAGAAACATAGACCAAACCATTGAAAAACCCGGCTAGAAAGCAGGTTTGAGTAAATCTCTCACCCTGAAAAAGCCCTCTCGGACCAAATTCAGGGAGGTACATTCAGATTCCTTCTGCAATGAAATAAACTCAGCGGCTGCCGAGGGAAGTCTGCCTTTGCCAGCGAACAGAACCATAGAATGATTTGAGTCAGAAGGGACCTTGAAGTTCATCTAGTTCCAACCCCTCTGCCATGGGAAGGCAGAGCAGCAAAAGGTCTGACAGTGGAGCATTCCCCTCCCATCAGACAGTACTCTGACAGGAGAGGTTCGCAAATATACACAGGTACCTTTGATCAGATTTGACTGAAATTAATTAGCCCTGTCCTTTTTCCTTATTTCTCTGTAATATAATGCTTTTTCACTTAGTCAAAGTATATCAATATTTATGCATGTAGGTAGGTGCTTTCTCAGTTGACCTAAGTTGATGTCGACCTCAGGCCCTGGAAAAAACCCATTTTGGTTACAAATGACTTCTTTTACTTTCACTCACAACCAAATGTATGTCTTCCTTTCATGAAGGAAAAACAAACGGGCTATTGGGCTGTCCTACGTGGCACTGCTGTATCTCTCCCTGAAGAAGGAGATTTAGGGCACCAAACAATGCAGTCCAATTAAAATGATCCCTCAAATCCTTAAAAATCTCAGTATTACAGCCTTCCATATTTGCCTCTGTTTTGGAGAAACTGGTCCAAGAAAGAGCAGGGTTTTTTAACTAAAACTTAAAACATTTCAACAAAAATATCACCTTACTCACAGAAATGTTTGTTTTCCATAAAAATATCTCAACCCAGTTCTGCTATCCTTGATTTGCGATTTGTTTCTCCTAACATGGGTGTGTTCATTTTTCTCTGAACTACAGTGAAAATGCATGTCAGTTAAAGTAAATATAAGTCACAGCTCAGAACTGAAAATGCAGTGGTCCAGTACAACCAAACTAACATCTTATAAAAAAGTTTTTCAGTCTTTATTAAAAAGACCATTTTTAAAGTGATGACATTTCTTTCATGTTCTTTTATGTCAACCTGAAAAATCCAACATTTTAGAAAGCACTAAATATATTCAGCAGTATATAAAATATGATAAAATAGCTGGCAGAGGAATTTATCAACCTTTTGAATGTTTTTGGAAAATGAGTTACGCTAAAGTAAACTGTAGTCTCTACAGACTAAAAGCTTGAATTCCTAGTAATTATTTGCATACCTATAGGTCAGTCCTTATGCTCTGCCCTGAGTGTGCTGATTTTCCCCACTGCAAATCACATGCTGTCAAGACAAGATAATAAATTTTCAGGATAGTTTTTTGTGAATTGTTGATTCAATCTTTGATTAATTAAAAGGTTTTCATAAACCAATTCATATTTTATGAAAATTTGGCTTGTATTTTTAACATTCTGTTTCTCCTAAGAAGTGTCACTGGTTTGCTGTGACTTGTTTTTTGTATCAGGACACAATTTCTAGTGAGTATTGCTTTCCAGTAACTTTGCATTATTTGTGGTTTGCCAGAACTGATGGAAAGCGTTGACAGAAAAGAAATACTACCCACTTAAAGTTGTTTTTTTCTGCCTGGAAGTTGTGTACCTTATCATGTTACACATAACCCCTAAGATTAGCAAGGGCCAGACTACTCACAGAGCCAGGAAACCCAGGAGAAGCTCAGGGTGGTGATTCCCGGCATGTTGCCCTCCTGCGAGGTGTGCAGTGGGGAAAAAGACCATGATAACTTTCTCAGGGTTGCAGATTACTTGCTGCCATTTGCCAGAATACTAATGGTATTACAATTTCTCCTGTAAAGTGAATTAACCTGCCTGCAATGCAGCTTACAGGAAGGGCTGAGACACATCAAACATGAGAAATATATAATAGGGCAGAAGACTTCAGTTTCAAAATGCAGAAAAGGCACAGACCCAGTAAGTTTCAGCTAAAATTGGGCCTGACATCCATCTCTTCTGTGTATCATCAGAAAATTTGCCAACGATGCCAGGTTAGAATCGTAGAATGGCCTAGGCTGGAAGGCACCTTAGAGATCATCTAATCCAACCTCCCTGTCGTGGGCAGGGACGTCTCTCAACTAGATCAGGCTACTCAAGGCTCCATCCAACTTGGCCTTGAACACTTCCAGGGAGGAGGCAGCCACAACATCTCTCGGCAATTTATTTCAAAGTCTTGCCGCCCTCGTATTGAAGAATTTCTTCCTAAGGTCCAATCTAAATCTATTCTCCTTCAACTTAAACCCATTTCCCCTTGTCCTATCACTGGACACTCTTGTAAAAAGACCCTCCCCAGCCTTCCTGTAAGTTCCTTTCAGGTATTGGAAGGCAGCTATTAGGTCCCCCTGAAATCTTCTCTTTTCAAGGCTGAACAATCCCAGCACCCGCAGCCTGTCCTTGTG
>NW_009697374.1:180173-224065 GCF_000703405.1 Apaloderma vittatum | reverse complement strand
TGCAAGGTGGGGCCTCACAAGAGCAGAGTATAGGGGGAGAATCACCTCTCTTGACCTGCTGACCACGCTTCTCTTGATACATCCCAGGATGTGGTTGGCCTTCCAGGCTGTATGAGCGTACTGCTGCTCATATTGAGCTTCTCATGTATCAACATCCCCAAATCCTTCTCTTCAGGGCTACTCTCAACCCACTTTGTGCCCAGGTTGTATTTGTGCGTAGGATTGGCCCGACCCAGGTGAAGAACCTTGCATTTTGACTTGTTGAAACCCATGTTGAAGCTCAAGTTAGGTGGGAGTGTTGATCTGCATGAGGGTAGTGAGGCCCTGCAGAGGATTTGGATAGATTGGGTCGATGGGCCAATGTTAATGGTCTGAGCTTCAACAAGGCCAAGTGGCAGGGCCACAACAACCCCAGGCAATGCTACAGGCTTGGGGAAATGTGGCTGGAAAGCTATCTGGCAGAGAGGAATCTGGGGGTTCCAGTTGACAAGCAGCTGAACATGAGCCAGCAGTGTGCCCAGGTGGCCAAGAAGGCCAATGGCATCTTGGCTTGTATTAGAAATAGTGTAACTAGCAGGAGTAGAGAGGTGATTGTCCCTCTCTACTCAGCACTGGGGAGGCCACATTTTGAGTATTGTGTTCAGTTTGGGGCACCTCAATCCAAAGAAGATATCAAAGAGCTGGAGTGAGTGCAGAGGAGGGCAACGAAGTTGGCGAAGGGCCTGGAGAAGAAGTCATATGAAGAATGATTGAATGAGCTGGGCCTGTTTAGTTTGAAGAAGAGGAGGCTAAGGGGAGATCTCATCACTCTCTACAACTATATGAAAGGACACTGTAGAGAGGTTGGTGCTGGTCTCTTCTCAGAGGTAATTAGCAACAGAAAAGAGAGAATGGCTTCAAACTGTAACAGGGTAGATTTAGACCAGACAAAATGCAAAAAAATTTCACAGAAAGAGTAGTCGGACTTGGAACAGGCTGCCCAGGGTAGTGGTTGAGCCACCATGCCTGGATGTGTTTAAAGGTCATTTAGATGTGGCATTGGGGGATATACTTTAGGAGTAAGCTTTGCAGAGTAGGGTTAATGGTTGGACTCAATAATCCCAAGGGTCTTTTCCAACCTGAATGATTCTATGATTCTAAGTCCCTGCTCAGCCCACAGCAGAACACATCCTTGTGTAAAAGCAAGGAAAACAAAAAAAGCACAAAAGCCCCAGGAAGCCTTATTTAGAGTGCTGCTTTTCCTTGCTGCCAAATAAGCAGATTTAGGAGCAGACCATGATGGTGAAGCTAATTTTGAGGGGCTTTGGACCCACATCTGACACAGTTGGAGGACCCCTTGGCTGAGCCATGTAGGCCAGGATAGCTCCAGGGAGGAGAAGAAACAGAGGCAGGAAACCGAGTATGTTGTTTTGATACTACCATGATGTTTTACAGCCGCTCTACCAAACCAGTCTGAATTTCTTCTGATATAGCACTACTGAAGAGATGGCTCTCTCAGATGTTGGGATGGCTCTAAAAGACTGAAACAAAAATGAAATTGTCTGCATCTCTTGCCATGGCACTCAAATCTTTTCTGCACTTGTAAATCTGCATCTGCAGTTGTGCCACACTTTAGGCTCCAGCTGTCCTTGTTTTTTGAACTGTTCTAGGTGACATAGGTCCTATGTTCATGGGACAATCACTGTGCACGGATGACCTAGCAACTGAGCAAATCCTACTGGAAATGGGCTTTTGCAATATTTGACCAGAGCCACTCAACACCTAAATCATTGGATCAAATGTACATCCTATAACCAATGATAAACACCCTTTAGATTTCAGATAATACTTGTGGTTCAATAAGCCCCCTTTAATAGGAAATGAAGGTTCCCAAAAGTCAAATACCGAAGACTACACCCAATGTTTTCAAAAGAGCACTTACTAGGAGCGTTTGCTTTTCTTCACTATTAGTGTGCCTCCACTTTCAAAGGGAGGTCTGTGCGTGGCCTTCATCTAAGCTCTGCCTTTATAGATGCAAAAAGAATTTTAAATATTTGTTAGTTGCTGGTCCCCACTGTCTTTTTAAAAATAAAAATACACACAGCCTCTGTGGAAGAATAACAAATTCATGTTTGCATCAATAATTTTCCTCCTTGCCTCCCTTCTCTTCTAAACCTTCAAGGAATATTGTCTAAATACTCTCCAAGGATTTTCCCTCCTCCTGGCATGCATATGAATCTCCTATTAGTGTCAGTGAGAGTTATGTCTGTATATTGCAAGGAGAATAGATACCTAAATAATTCATTAGACCCTACACATAAGTATGCTTTCCTTGATGAACAGTTACTATCAACATTTGTAGAAGGGTCCATTTCAAAATATGTTTAGAAACTAACTGACTGTTTCAGTTATTAAGACTCTGCTTACAATGCAAGTGATTTAAATCAGAGAAATGTGGGCAGCACTGATTCCCAAAGACTTTCTATAGCAGCATCAGTTACTGATGCTGACACAGGAAAATTGCAGGGAATAAGACAATCAATGTGGCTACATTTTAACTTGACTTAATTCATTAATATTTGAAAACAAGTAAGACTAGTTTGCCCCAGGGACTGGTAATAGGATACAAGCCTTTCACCTCTAGGTCAGCAGTTCAAAGCCAACTTTGGTCAGTACTGACTGAAAGTCATTACTACCTACCCCAACACTCTTTGAGAGTATATGTAAAAGAAGTTGGTGGTCTCTGTTTATTTCCTAATGGCTAAGGCCCTGATTCAGCAAAGCTCTTAAGCATGCACTTAATGAGAAGCAGATGTTTAAATCCTTTTGAATTTGAACATCTGATTACAGTTAAGCACGTTCTTAACAACCTCACCAGCATGGGCAGGCTGGAGCACACACTTAGGAAGCTTTGCTAAATAAGAGCCTCAGCTTGCTGGCTTGTCACTTGCTTCTGCACGCACAAACAGAGGGAAGAAGCAGCAAGCCCGTTTCCCCTTCCCCTAAATAATATTACCCACACACCAGCACTGTGTGCTAGTGATGGCACAGGCATAAGAAGAAGACTAACAGGTATAGAAAAGTTCCCCTTTTCATTCACTGATATGAATGACACAAGGTCAGGGGGAAAGTTTGAACTGCCATTATGAAGCAGAATATCAGGCCACAGGACTGCATTGCCTTTCTCGCTCACCAGCCCAGCGGCTTTTACAAACACAGAATGTGTTTTCAAAAGGAGTGGAACAGAAGTGAGGCATTTGCACAGCCTTCCTAGTGCTTAATCATGCATGTGCTGTGCTAAAAATGTGTGCGTATATGAATCTAGTCTGGAAGAAGGGTAGCCTCATAGCCCATCCATATTCAGTATTTATCTATAGGTGAAGCTCATTACTTATAAGGTAAGACATTTCAAGGCAGGGGTAGGAAGGGGAAGTTATTTAGGAATTTAATGCTTTGGGTTCTTATTTGTACTTGAAAATCATTAGGACTGGCATATGGGTAGAAGTTTTTAAATACTGCTGTTGAAGCCGTCATCTCTCCTGCTAGATTAAATACCTTCTAAGATTACCAGTGGATCAGATTTTATTTTGCTTCTTTTAAAGAGAATTGTATTCTGGGACTTTTCCATGGTGCTGCTGCTTATTGTCTTGCATGATCAAGGTCAACTGCTGTGAAATTAAAGCTAGTGTTTCAAACCACAGCAGGCTGAGAAAACCACCATTTTAATACCATGACTGTGATGTTAGTAAGGCAAGTAGAATTTCATCAGTTTCAAGTGCTGGTCCCTGTCCCTAAAGACTTCTGCAGTGGTGTTAGTTGTACAACCCAATCAGTCCTCTCACAAAGAAGTGATGGTCCCAGTGTAGCCATGCTTCAGCTGAAATCAGTGGAATGAATTATATCACGGAACTGAGATCTACAGCAGCATTTGGTAAATCTTCTGGCATGCTTTTGCTCAAATAACAAAGAGATAACCAGCAATCAAAGAGGTTCATAATGAAATGATCACACCTAATTTCCTGCAGTTTAAGCAACAGTTTTCCAAGTATCTAATCTCAGAAGATTTCTATCTCATAGAATTTTGGGGTAAGGCTTTGACAAACTTCCTTTTAGTAAAAGGAATGAAACCACTGATTTCTATTAAATTTACCCATTGCCATTGGAAAATCAATCTAAAAAGTTATAATTAATTAAATGAATGAAAATAACTCAGACTGCAGGAATTCTCAAAAAAACACTTCCTAGAGTGTGAGTGCTTAATCTTATTCTGGAACAACCAAAAAAGGGCTATTCTGGAACACGCACGCACAGAATTCACCCACTTTTTACTCATAAGATACCTTCAGTTTTAATTATGATGACTATATTAAAATACAAACACGACAATCTAAAATTCTGAATGACTTCAAAACAGTTTACACTGGCTGTTTCTTTTATTGTCTCAAATTTACAACCTTTTGTTTTTGCAGCCTGTGATTAATTACCAGTCTTCATAAAAGATCATATAAGTAGACATATAAGTAGATATCATATAAGTAGAATGCAAATAGGTGTCTGCCATCCCAGCTGAACTGGGAAACAAATCACTATTCAACCAAGTGATGCAACATCTTTCCTTACATTATGCGTTAGTTCTGTGCTGTTTACAAGACCTCCATAACTTTGCAAAAGGAGTTTATGCTTATCTGGGATACTATTGCTGTGCTCTGGGCCCAGAACTCTGCTTCTGCTCCTGTATTCTGGGAACATTTTTTTTTGTTCATTAGTCATAGTAGCCACAGGAAATTAGAAGTACCGCCAAGACATGCTAATAATAAAGGTTTGGAGCTGCCTTTCCTTTCCCTCCCCCACTTATGGAAGAGCTTTATCTACTATGACAGTAACCACTAGTAAAACCAGCTTCATCCCAGTCTGTTAGTGTGCATTCAGCTTCACTGAAAACAAAGAGGAGGTCTTGGTTCATTATTTACAATGCTGTGGCTATAACTCAAAATAGAAAAGAAAGCATAACAATAGGTGCTTAATAAAGGAAACACCTGCTTTTCATTTCCCTATAGTGTTTAAATGAAGCAAACTAAATAACCTAATTGAGGACAAAAGTTTAAATCCAGGTTAGAAATCAGAGCCATGTTACACTGTCTTAGACTGAGAAGCAGGGTAAATACACATTTGATTCAATTTAATTTTGGGTGGTTCTTAATTAAGTTGAAGAATTTGAATGGAAGGTATGCTATTACCTGTTGCAGTCTGACAATAAAATTTCTCACTAGAAGTCTATCATACCAAGACATTTCTATTACTCGTATAACAGAACCAGCCCTTAGACTAGATGGAGGACTTACTGGATAAGGTCTTCTACTTGAAGGCCTGTGTGGCACAGTGTAGTGCTGCAAAAGACACTTGAGCAGTCTGGGAGAGGCATAGTCCTGGTTTTGGCACACAGTTTGACCAAACCAGCCATGTTGAGAAACAGCATCTACTTGCTCTGTGCACTAACACAGACAAGCAGCTTCTGGCCTCCAAGCAGGCTCCCCAGGAGCAAGGTTAGTTTTTCTGCACAGCTCTACATTGCACCACGCAGACAGCCTTCAGTGAGACCCTTGCCTCAGGGAGCTCCAGCAACCTCAATAATTCTGTGATTTTGTGAAACACAATCGCCTAATGACAACAAAATATCTCGGAGATGTGAGCTTTTAAAACGTAAGTAAGACAGATAAAGCCCGAGATGAACATTTGTTCAAGCACACTCAGGAGCTAAGAGGCTGAAGAACAAAGGAGCCACATACTTCCCGACTTCCAAGCCAGTACATGGTCCACTGCAACAACAGAGCTCTGCTGGCATTTCATAGAATCATGGAATCATAAAGGTTGGAAATGACCTTTAAGATCATCAAGTCCAACCTACACCACTCTAACACTAAACCATCTCCTGAAGTGCCACATTCAGCCGTTTTTTGAACATGTCTAGGGATGGTCACTCCACTACCTCCCTCAGCAACCCATTCCAGTGCTTCACCACCCTTTCAGTGAAGAAGTTCTACCTAATATCCAAACTACATCCAGCCCCTGCCCCAAAAGCTGGTCACTGGGCAGGAGGCAGAGAGAATTTCGTATGCAGGAACCTCCTTAGCTTATGGAGCAACACTGGGGCTCCTCTGCAGCTGGCCACAGCACTTCAGAAACTGCAGCAGCAGCACTACAGCCACAGGGAATTAATGAGCCAGTTAGACCACTTGTCCCCCCAGCAGTTTGCCCCCACAAGCAATGAGTGGTGTTGCAGTCCCCACGGCCCCGGGCTCTGTTTTGGGGCAGGGGCAGACAAGGTGGCCATAGTCCTGCAGAGCTGGATGCAGACGCCACTTCCTCAGCAGGGGAGGAGAAAGGAGCAGACTAAAGCACGACACCCTGGACTTGTGCAAACTCCACAGAAGCCTTCTGCAAAATGCAGCTTGCCACACGATTCTCAGGGGTTGAACTCCACACAGTCATAATGTTACAAGTTTATGAGCTAATCTTTTGCTGTTTGGTGATGTGGTTTTATGTTCCCCACATTTTGCTTTCTGCTAAATGGGGTCTGGGGGGAGAAAAACTACTTTTACTTCAGAGAGGTGCATTTTTCACGTTTATGAAGGGACACTCCAAACTGGCAAATTTCCAAGTAAAAAATTTATGTACATAGGTAGTTCTCCCCCTTCCTCTCAAAATTTGGACCATTTTCAAATTTATAATGAAATGTGAAAAAGATTTAAATGTGAGTAGTTTTGCCTTTAATTAGGAGTATCTTGCATGACATTAGCTGGGAATAACCCAGGTCTCTCTGTTTTTCTTGGAAGCCTCAAAGTTCATTTAGAACAAACCTCTGACGACAACACCTGTGCCCTCTCCCACCTCACTCCTTTCCTTTGGCTTCCTCCAGAAGTCTCCAGACTCAAAATTCTTACGCTAGATGCTTTCAGGAGAGTTTCTGGGACCTACTTAGAGATGGACTCCACTTGTAAGAAAGTTTTTTTGGGATCTATGGGGAGTTAGCTGGCATGCAGAGACTCCAGCTCAGGTGTTAAAAAACCATCAAGCCTATGCTGTAAGGATAGTATTGTTCTCTGATAGGAACTCATTTGGTTAAGCAGGAGAGCACTTATGAAAAAGATACTATGAAAGTTTTCTATTTGAACACTTCAGCACTTTAACCAACAATATTTTACAAACAAGCATTTATGACTTCAGCTGACAGTCAAGGCTTGGAAATAAATTTCTCTTTCATCTGCTTCTGACAGTCTTCCAAGTTATATATACAAACAGAGTATGGGGAAAACATATTTCTAAAGGTTTTATTTCAAAGTTCTGTCCTTTCTCTTGTGTGTTGAATCACCTTTACTAATAAAACAAATGAGATGCACAATGACTATCAGTCCTGAGAGTCAGACATGCCCATAAACACGAATTTTTCTGTCATTAAGTATAACAGCAAAGAATGGTAACTCAAATAAAAGGAATGAAACGATAAAAGAAACCCCCACCAAACCAAAACCAAAAAAAATACCCCAACACTGAAAACACTGCATCAGATTCCATTCTCCAGGTTCTCAGAAATCAACAACTTATTTGAATACATTAACCAATTCAAAGAATCATGCCAGGTTCATATAGTGTTCAAAATTGTCAGAAATCCCTACATAGACCAGCTCTAGGGCTGGAACCAACTCAAGGGATGTAAAAAGGTATGATTACACAAGATTTTCAATTTGACTTTGAAGAATCAATAGGGACCTGATCCAAAGCCTACTGAAGTAAATGGAGAAAAAATAGTCTTATGTCTCAAGTTTAGACCTACTCAGTTTGGATACAGTTCAGAGAAGTACTTGTACTTGGCAGCTGATGTAAACTAAACACATTAACATATCATTAGAAAAAAAAAAAAGGTGCCAGAATAGATCTATATAAGGATAAATCTATGAAGTATTGTTTTACAGTCTGTCTAGCCATTCCAGATTCCAACACCTTAACAGAGAGATAAAACAAACTTTTGGCTAATTTATTCATGCAGTGGCAAAGAAAATCTGAGTAAAGATCTGATCATACCCTTTTTTCAGTTACTGCCACAGATAAACGCGAGTCTGCAAATACACAATGACCTTCATGAAATTAGTGAGGTTACACACAGTGCTGCTCTCAAGACTATTTCTTTTTCTTTAATAGCTATTTCATGACACTTTTCTTCTCTTTGTAAAGGAATTATCAAATTAAGGAGATAAAACTCTGAAATAATTTATAACTTATTTGAATATTTGCATTTTAATGTCAAAGTATAACAGAAATTACTCTAAAACCATAGCACAGTATTAATTGCTAATTAGTTTACAATTATGACTGGAATGCCTTCTAGCATTCTAAGTCAGTTTTAATCCATATAAACAGCCAAGGAATGCTCTATCTCAAACCATGTAATTATGGGGGATTATATTACACCTCCAGCATTTTGGCAAAAGTTTGCAACGGCAAAAGATAAAAAGTAATACCAGTCTTCTTGTGATTTCATATAAATAGGAAAAAATGGCTCTTTAATGGCTCATTATCACTACAGCACAGTCACTGCTTAGTGGCTTCCATTTTGTTTTTAAGATTCAGAGATACAGGCTTTATGTCACACACAAAATTTTTCTTCTACATTCTCCTTTGCTCATCTCACTCCAAAAACAGAGAATTTAGCAGAGCTGGTATTTATTCTCAAAATTTCCAAGACAATTCCTGTGCATCACTACCATATATGCCACTCCTATTTTAAATAAGGTTACAGTTAAAAAGAAAAGCCAAAGAAACCAACAGCACAGAACTTTGCTTTTGTCAAGAATTAAGTGGTTGTTACGTGCATTGTTTGCTGGCTAAATGACCACACATCAAGTACTAAACATGCCTACTACAATTCTTTCAGATTAAGCTCAATTTAAATGGAAGAAGCTAGCCCATGGGCGTTCACCTTCCTTTTGAAAAGAAACAACTGTCCAAAGCATTTATGGTAAGGGATCTCAGCCACAGAGGTATGAACAAGCAGAAGACTAACTTCATTTTCCATTCTCAGGGGAATTTACTGGCTTGAGACAGAGAGATCTCCACAAATACCCCAAATTTTTAGGCCCTGGGCTAATCTCCACCTTCCACTGGGCCTTCTTCAGTGAGGGCACATGGCCACAGCAAGGACCCTGAAGGAGAAGAGTTAGACAGAACAGAGAAAGTATCCACCGAGGGACAACAGAAAGGACAGCTTCCCATCCCTTTCATGGTCTCCCACCAGCCTGGGGCTCATATTATTTCTTTACTCACTTCTAGAGCAAACAACCAATTTTTCTCAAAAACAACAATTCCTTTTTCAAGGAGACGTAGGCCTAACCCACAATGGTCCCAAAAGGCTCTGCTGTCCTTTGGCCCACAGGAGCACCCTCTCCCTTTCTGGCTGCCTTTAGACCTACTTGAAATTAAATGATAATATTTAATTGCCTTTTTTTCCCAACCAATTCTCAGGATTCTCATTGGATCCAGCAGTGAAATCCTTAATTTTCACCATCCACAGCTAGATCAAGGCTTTTCAAGATGCCATTCTTTCCCTTCAAGCCATTTAGAAGGGGTGTATAAGACAAACTATGTCAATATTTTGCAATAAATGGATACCATCATCTTTTCCTTCCACTTGATGAGTGAACGAGCAGAGCTCTTTAGAATTTTAGGACCTGTTCTCTTTTTCACTTTAACTAAAGCCATGGAAAAACTTCCAGACTGATGGCTCGAAATACAGATTTCTGGTGGAGATGTTTTTAAATCCAAGTCTTTTGCACTTTGGCAACACATTGTTGCTTTCACTTAATTTTCCTGACAGCCTGCCAATAAAGCCAAAAGTCTGTTTAGCAAAAGCGAATTAAAGCACACCTTTCTCATCTGAAGAAATGACATCTGTTGTTCTAAAGATAACTTGTTATTTCTCAACAGAAACAAGATATTAAATATCTGAATCTTGTTTCTGGTCATCAGAACTTGGGAAAATAATAATAAGCTGATTTACATGGAACAAACAGTTTGTTGCTAAAGTCCATGTTTTAAGAAATGTAAGATCCTGCCCTCTCTGCTCTGTTCATGACAGAAGCTTTTATCTTGAATCTTTAAGTAATTCCAGTGTTAAACATGATGAATGTGATTCCAAGTTTAAGAAAGTTCTTTTACCCCTTGAGTCTCTCTTTAAAGAAGCTTTAATGATTTCAATTTTTTCTGTTTCATAAACAGGCTCATCATTTTTCTGTTGAAAATCACCACCTTACAAACACAAGGACTACCTGCCAGGTGACTCATATCCTAAGACAAAAATCACAGTGCTTTAGGTGATTTTTCTTTTTTTCAAAAACCTCCAAAACATTAAGTTAAACCAGAGGAAAACCCTTACAACCTAAATGATATCAAGGTTTAGTATAAGTCTGTGAATTAAGTTGGAAAGCATTTTTTTAAGCATTTGATGGATTAAATTTCTCAATATCAAAAACCAAATCTTTAATGTCACTTAAGTCCTGGAAATGGAGTTTATTTGTCTTATGGATGCGTAAAGCTCTCTTCCAAGCACTGGATTTCATTCTTTGTCAAACTGTTTGTCTTATGCTGTACTAAGTGGATAACAAGGCATGAATTTAATGCATAAAAATCAGAGTCATGAGACACTGAAAGTTAATTATAATGTAGCAGAGTTTAAGGGTCAGGATTAGCAGGCTAGGATTACTTGTCAGTAGATGTAAAAAGATGAGGGAAGAAGAGGTCCATCACTGTAAGGTAATAAAAGAGGGCATTAAAAGGACATCTATGGAGATTATGCTGTTTCTATTTTTTAATACAAGGAAAAATCTGATTTTGGAAATTGGTCCCAGGTATCTAAATTTGAGAAGGTTATTTGATTTTTTGAACTTCAAACTTTGGGTTCTTTAAAAGCTTTAAATTTGTACACCTTTCTTCTTCTGACATCGGTGAAGCACACTTTGCCTCTCATATTAGTTCCATTCCAGCCTTGTACTATGAAAGAAAAAACTTTACGGAAAGAACATAGTGCCTTAATCGTCCCTACATACTACAAATGAAAAAAATCTGGAACAAGCTAAGCAGCAGTTGGGAAGAGATAGGAACTAAATACATATTATAAAGAGAAACAGACTGTACCAACTATAGTCTGAAGTGACATATAATTTACAGATATATTTCATTTCCACACTGCCTTAGTGATATTTATTATATGGATTGCTAAAAATTAGATTTTGCCAGCTGTTTGTATTCAGGGAGTAAAACTATTTAACATGGGCCTGGTCCTCAAGACTGTCCTCAGTTTTATATTCACTCCCTCAGGAAAACTTTCCAGTTGACTTCAGTGGATACTTTTGCTGAATTCTAACTGAGGGTCCGTGCTGAAAACTCTTCTGCACATGATTACTGTTAGTAATAAACTCCTTAAAGTCAATGAGACTATTTACTTGAATTTTCTTAACTTTTCTTTGTAAACTTAAACAAAGTTATTAAATATGAGGTCAAGAGCCTTTAATAATTCATTAAAGAGGAAAAAATATTTCTCAGAAATCTTCAAACACAATTAAAAATCCTAAATTAAAAAAAAAATTAAAATCCTTCTTTTTCTCCCCCAAACTAAATAAAGGAAATGCAACTGGCTATGAACTGGCTACACTCTGGCTACTTAAAATAGCCATCATGGTATTGTTGAGATACACAGGACCCAGACAGACTTAAAAAATAATCCTTCCTTGCATTCATGAGATATGCAGAATTTCTGTGATTTGTTGCAATTTGATCAAACCATTCTCTAAACTGCACATATGCTGCTATTCCTATTCCTATTCCTAGCCTTTGTGGTTAGATTGCCACTAGCCAAGTTTCCAAAATAAAACATGAAGTTCCTACAACATACAAAAGTGTCCAGTAACATAGTGCAGTACAGTTAGAGATTAAACTAGTCAGTAAATAAAATAATACATTGCTTATTAGTTACGGGATGGGTGAACTCAAGCCCGGGAGGTGGGTAGGATCAGTACACCGCTGCCAGACACCATTAAGCTACCATACAGCGCTAAGTAGGACAACAGCAACTGAAATCAAAGGTTCACAAATTGGCAAGACACATTCTTTTGTTGCACAGTCACTGGTTTTTGAAGGGTGAAATCCAAGCTGTGTTGAAGTCACCAGGAAAAGTCTCTGTGACTCAGGACTTCACCTTAATAGAAAGTAATTAACCTCGCTATTTCTGCCAAGAGTTTGGGTCTGTGGGCACCAACTCATTAAGCCATGAAACTCGCCTACGCTACAAGAGTGGCCATTGCAAAAATGTGCAGAGCACGGTAGGAAGAAAGGTTGCCCTGGTGACGTCTGGACACTGTGGTGTTCACATGATTATATAGAAGAGTGTCCACTTTTCTAAGCCAGTATCGACGATAATCAGCAGTGATTATGTGAAAAGAGATGATGAAAAATTACAAGATGGTGTTTCAAATCTGGTTTTGACAGTAAGCAAAATTCTCAGCTTCCAGGCAGTTTCCAACGGCTCTGTCTAGAGTATGGAAAGCAGCCCAACCCAGCGCCCTTGGATCTGAGTAATAGCTTGAAACTTGTGTCACAACTGAGTAATTTTAAATGTCTACTGCATATACCCAGACACTCTACAAGTTTTATGTAGTCTAAAGTGCAATAGATGACTTCAGGGAAACCTCTAGCTTAGAGCTGCTTGTGTTTTAGGCACTCAGTTTCTCCTCTGGCCCTTACATCTATGCATTTGCCTAATTCCACTGCTCCCATCCTCCTTGACAGCTATGGCAGTGGTGTCTGAAGTAGAAGAAGAGAGCAGAGACAAATTATATCTTACCCTTAGCTGGTGGAAAAAAAACCCAACAGTAAAACTTAATTTATTATATTGACTGTTGTGTTTATTTCAGGATCATGTTTCTCTTTGACAGGACAGCAGAGTAACCTTTCAACTCTCTTACACATAAACCAGAGTTCTATGGAACCTGACAAAGATATCACTGCACACTCCTATACACTGTTACTCACAGAGAAGAGTTCTTTATACTGACCCAGGCTAGAATAACTAAAATAGGTAAAGAAATTAATTCAGGGAGGAAGAGGTCTAGACTCACACTATCCCAGATAAGATCAAAATCATGCCAAATAAAAATTATAAATGCTCTCAAGCATGAAACAAGATGTCTCCTCTGTCACCGAACAACATCTTCCAAAAGAGAGATATGAAGCCTTTATTTGGATGGTTGGATAACAGTGGCATTTTGAAAAGGTGAGGGGTTTTAACCTGTAACTTTTCTGTAAAGTCATTTCCTGTCAGATTAGCATTTGGCCACGGTGACCCAAGTAACTGTTGATTACTGTAATTGACTGTCTCTGGAGCGAAATGTGAACACCAGGCACTTCCAGCTGCCAGAAAATACCCTTGCTCCCTCTCCAGTGCAGACCACCACGTCTCCTCCAGACCCACGTGCCACTGGCATTCATCCAGCTTCCTCGCGTCAGCGCAACTATGCAGTGTTGCCTTTCAGTGCAACCATCAGGCTGATGTTTGTCTTAGGAAAACACTTTACTCAAGGGCACTATGAAATCTGAACTCTCATGATACACACTGGATCACAAAATCAAGAAGAAGGGACATAAAAACACTAGAGAAAGCATTTCTGACTCATTGAAATCACTTTTCAAGGGAGTTTAGACAGAGCCAGGCTCTGGCCACTTGGAGGAGACTACAAAGCTTTTTCTTTCTTCTCCCTCCTCCCCCCATCTTAAATGCTTCACTACCAGAAAAGTAAACACCAACCAAACGAAATTAACCTTAAAAGAAAATAAATAAATTACCAACTTTAAAAGAAAATCATGACTGAAATCCTGAAAATCCACCCCAAACACCAACAACCCCCTGGCTCAACAAAATTTTAACCCTGAGGACACTCATGTATGAAAAGTTCAGAGGACTGCAGCAGGGGTTTTGTCAGTATTAGTAAAGCAGACAGCATGTAACTATGCGTAAGCGCAGAGGACAAACAGCTGTTACGTTGTGGGCTTGAGTACAGTCCTGGTTTTGTAATCACAGTTACTGCTGTAAAAGCACAGATTTCTTTGGGTCCTGTGTAAGGACGACACAGAATGTTCTGCAAAGTCAGTAATGTTTAAAACTATATTGAAACACCATCATCAGACTCCTGTCATCAGCATTATAATGAATCTGTTTAACTCTTAAAGTTTCCCTTCGTTCAGAAAAATACCCTATAACTTGTTTCCTTTGACAAGGATTCATGACAGTGCTTTTAGTCTTGTTCAAAAAGTATTTTGATGTTAGCATTCAGTGATTCAAAGTGATAAACTTTCATAACAGACTTTTTCTGGTTCAGTAACAACAGATTATACAGTACATAGTCAAGCAAACATTACTCAAATTGTCCTGATATTAGATACCCAGAGCATATGTTTGCAGACTTGTTGGCTCTGATTGTAAATAGGCTTGCCTTCCATTTTAACTACAGTTCAATTCCAAGGAGCAATTTCTACTGTTTTAAAACCAGTCTGTACATGCTGTACCTAAAAGCAAAGGAAGAACATTTAGAGAAGGGAAGGAGCTTGTTTCCAGAGAAAACAGCCATTTCAGCAGAATACAGTGCCTGATAGTAAATACTTAACCATAAGTAGCCTAGTAGCAAACAGCAGATATGTTATATGGCATGGTGGTGCATCTCAAAAAATCAGCTTACTGATAAAAACTAAACTAAGAATCTTATTCTTCTTTCTGATTACAGGTAGTGTCACAGACTGCAAATCCTTCTTGGATTGAAATAATTCAGAAACCCCCAAAAAATAAGTCAAGAAGAGCTTTTACTAAGCTAGTGATAAATAGTCTTTCTACTTTCACATCTTCAAGATAACGTGACAAAAATGTTTTTTTCAAACTCCTTCTATATGATTCTGCATAAAAGGATAGCACCAGCCTACTAATATTTGGGTCACTCACTTCAGGCTTACAGTTCCACCTGTGTTATAACTTACTGACACTTCTTTTATCCATAACAAGGGTGCAACGCCTATCTGAGACTTGATCTGCTCACTTCTTTCTTTGATGTTCCTCACTTTGTGCCAGGGGTCACAGTGCTGGCAGACGTGCCATGGGGTATGAGTGATTTAGAGCAACAGGTGAGAGTCTTTAAATGAGTTTATTTACTACCACCTTTCAAGGACTCCATATCAGCTATGCTTGATCGTATTCCACGAGTGTTCTCAGATGCACTTTCCATTGTGTTGCTGTTTAGTGGCACGGTCATATTTCATGTAAGTTTGCTGCTCCGTGAATTCCACGTGCCCATCTTGTAAAGCTGGTCTAGGATGGATGGTCAATCTCCTGAGCTTTCATCACTCAATAAGAGACAGATGCACTTCAGTGTTAAGCAAACTAATAATATTTCCTACATTTCCCACAAAAATCCTTCTGCCTGCATCTCATCTCCTTACACTTTCCTCCTTTAATATTCACCTCTGCTGCCTTCTCTCACTGAAAGAGTCTGAAACGGCCCCTATGCTTTAAACAACTTACTGTTTTCTAGATGATTTAACTTTCCTTCCTTCAAATCTTTTTAAAGACCACTGCTTCTAGAGATATTTCACTCCATAAAGCTTAGAAAGTTCAGCACCTCCCGGAGGCATGACACTGCCTTTAGTCAGAATTCCAGCACCAGTCTCTGATCAGGCACTCCTCCTCTACAAAACTGCAAATTAGAAGAAACCACATTCTTATCTTCAGCTGCTTCCCAACATGTTAAAGTTGCATGACAGCTGTAATAATTGTAAACCTAATTGGGGGGGGGGGGGGGGGGGAGATAGAAATCAGACAAATCCAATGCAAAAACTGAAAAGTTCCCTAATGCAAGGAGAAAAACACTGAGATGTGTAAAGTGGAAAGAATGTCATTGGAGGTCATCTGTAAATACTGTCCTATTCACTAAAATAACAAACACAAAAGCAACTGTGAAAATATGCACCTCTGATCTCACAGTGTTTCAGCACTGAAAAAAATGTATATATTTGGCTTGGAAACCAAAATTCTTCCTTTTCTTTCTTGCTCAGGCTTAATTTATCTCATAGCAAAGAGAATGTACTTATAAAGCAAAACAGAAAGTTTAAAAAAATATATTTTTTTTGGTATACATTATTCTCAGACTAGAGGCAGTCAGCCAGGATTTCTTTGCCAAGTGACATGATATTTACTGTACACAGAACAGCAAGATCACCTCCTAATATTGATAATAGGAGGCAACACTGATAAACAGCTACAGAATAGAACAGACACCGCAGCTGTAATGCAGACTACACCACTCCTTAGTCATGGTGTTGGTCAGAATAATTCATGACTCAATGCCACTCTTCCCACTACAGTGTGCTTCTAGTATGTAGTGTTTTAAATACTGTAAATATCTCTTCAGTAGCTCTAGTAGCCTCAAAAAATGATGATGGTGTCACTCAAACGTACCCTCGAGTTCACAGCAGCATTCTGTAGCACATCAAGAATTAACATTTTTTAGGTGTTTAAATCTAAGTTAGTAAGTTAACAAATTAACAAGAATATGTAATAAAATAAGCAATAATTTAAAACATTAATAAAATAATACAATAATTAAAATATTTTTAACTGATAATTAAAAGCTGCAGAAATTACACACTCTTTACTTCAGGCTCCAGTTGCAGACTGATAATGATCTGCACCTATAAATCCTCATGGGCAGCAAAACACTGGAAGAGAGAGAAAATGTTTTCAACAATAGCTGATGTCTGCATCAGCAACAAAAACAGTCTCTGAGCACTGGCATCAAGGAGCATTTGATGTGAACAAAGTGACATCTTGTTTCATCAAAGGTTAATGAGTACAGCAGCTCTGTCAGCAGTACATTAAGACAGCAGTGTCACTGTTCGTCATACGTAGTGAGTTCAAGGCAGACTGCAAGCATCACCATTTGTGGGTTTGTTGGGGTTTCTTTTCCTTCTTGGTTCAGCAAGTTTAATGTGACAAGTTCATATTTCACCATAAGCAACTCTTTACGTTGTTTTTCTGCAGAGCAAAAATGCTTTTGTAAGCCTGATACCTGTGCTGACTGAAAAACTAGAGGATTTTCTCAGCAAAGTTTATTTAACTAGAAAGCAAAACACATAATAAAACATTCTTAACTTTTTTGTTTGTTTGTTTTCAGGTTTCTGATAAAAGCATTTTGATATTTTTTGTAGAAAATGTGGTGCTGCACAGTTAAAGGCTATCTTTTCAAGCAAATTTTTTGTGTAAAACTTGCAGTTTAGATATTTATCCATAACTGTCAATTAAAATAATTGAAAAAGTATAGAGCAGCATCAACAGGGAGACAGAGAAATAGCAGTGGAATGCTGTACAGCTGAAGTTCAGTGCTCCACACAAATTCTGTTTCTAGATCCAGTGCCACTGGGCGATGCTCAGAAAGATGTTGCAACTGGCTTCTGAGCTGGTAGAGTTTTTTGTCAGTACCTCAGGAAATTATTATGCGGCTGAACAAGCCCCTGACTCCAGGACAGATTAAATAAGGACTGGATATATGAGTAAAGCACTGGGTTCTGGACCTTAGATGCAACATCACTTGCTGCATTCTGTCATCCAAATGCATCACAAACAGCAGCTCGTTTTCCTGATGGACAGTACCTCATCTTTCTGTAACTATGGACAGAATGTGGATGACACTTCATCATCTCACATGGCATCAGCTTCCAGGATCCATGACCAAACCCAAGGATGGGAAATTTCTTTCTGCTTGGGAGCTTCCCTGGGTGAGGTAAAAGTCTTTGTAGCCTTTAACAAGCCAGTAGTATTACATGGTGTTTACTCTGCTAGCATTTATGAGTTGTGCTCATATTGTTGCTGAAACTGCTTCCGAGTCCTGCTGCTATTGGAAAGGCTTTGGTTCTCTCTCCTCTGAGGACTGAATGATTTGTTTGGGACAGTTTATTTCTATGAACTTTTATTTTTTTTTTTCACACAAGTCAGACTCTCAGCCCTGTCCATCTCTAGCTAGATAAACCTTACAGCTTATTGCACAAAGGTCTTATTTACATAATTAATATCTGTGTTTCACAAGGCAACCTGGACTTTACAGAATAATCATGGAAAATGTGGTTCAAATAGAGCTCAGGAGGCCTGGCAATCGTTAGGTATCCTCACGCTATTCCTGATAGCTATTTGCATAATCCTGTTTTAAAAACCATGTAATGACAGAGGTCCTGCCTATTCCCTGCACAATCCATTCAACCCTTTCCCCCACAGAGTATCTACCTTATCTCTTTCTTGGTGCAAAGACTTGACTTAATCACTGTGAACATGGAAAACAGACTGTTTTTCTCCTTTCTGTGGCCCGCTGTAAGGCTAACCCTATATTCTTTTGTCTTCTGTGGGTAGCTCAACACCATGTGGAGCCAGGAGTCCTATTTATAACATTCACGTGTTCCCTCTGTAGCAAGTAGTTGTACTGAATCAGACTACACAGTGATAAAGATTATAACTGGTATCTCATCTGCTATACTCATGCACCACACAATCCCATTCATGTAAATTTTATTCTTTCACTTTTTAGCTAGCATTCCACTCCAGTTGCTAAGGATAAGGACAGCTTCAAGTACAGAGATACTGTTCTGGCAAGTCCATTCTCTCATTTTCAAAACAAATGGAATGAAGGCAGGCATGACTTTTGCCCTAGTTTTCTAAAGATCCAGGATGTCCACAATCAGGCTATACAAGACTTTCTGTCTTCCAATCCCACCCCCACAGCATCTTCTGATCCAACGTCAGCCTGATCTGACAGGAATGAAGAGTTCAAAGACTGAGTTTCTGCAAGATTAGGGGAAAAAAAAAAAAAAAAAAGAAAGAAGAGGAAGGTGACTAAGAACCGAGACTGATTCAGAATGAGCAGGTATCTCACAAGACATTCAAAATCCTTCTAGGACAGAGACTTAGAAAAGGTCTGTTTTGCACAACAGGTTTTAGCTGAAACTTGTTCTCTCTTAGAGTTGGACTAGCCTAGAGCACATATTTGGCTTCCTGGTTCCAGAACTCCTGGATCCATTTGCACTAACCTGAAAAATAAGTTTGCCATGATTATATGAAATTCTCAGTGAACCGTGTTATTATTTGTTTCTGTGAAGCTCCTTTCATCAGAAGATCTGAAAGCATGTGACAAAGGCAGCCTTGAGCGTTATCTTTGTTTCAGGAATTGAAGAAGAGAGAGGGGAAGCCCCTTGCCTGAGGTCAATAGATCAATGGTGAACCCAGGTGTCCATCAAGCAGTAGTCCATGCTGCTACAGACCCACCTCAGATGGAATCAGGTAACTTCTATTTTGCTGTCCTGTGTTTTCCACTATAGGCTTGACACTCACTGAGAGTAGTGGTCTAAGCTACTTTTATTTTCACTCAAGAGATATGAACCATCAGAAAAGAGCCTGTTTTTGCAAAAAAATAGCATGTGCTCAGATTTTTAAAGGTGCATTCATGTGAGTATCCAAACACTGAGGCATTCCAACACACAAGTTGCTTCTGAAAATTAAATTATCTGTGTTTTTGCATTAACAAAGGGAGTTGCAGAATCACCTCCAGCCACAGCAGTTCTTGTGCAGTTTGAAGGCAGAAACTCTTGCTGAATTCTTGGTTGGGTTTACTACGATTTTCCAGAGCAATAACATTTCCTCCCACTTCAAAATCATGTACCTTCTGTGCATTCAGAATCTCAATGTAAGATTTGCTTACCTTTAAATATATCCTAGGAGACTATGTAGCCTTAACTGTAACATTCAGTTATCCTAAATAACTCTGTTCAAATCAATGCCTATCCACAAGCAGTTGGTAGAAATCAATTTGTGTGAAAGATTCTCACATCAAAAATCAAATTGCACTGAGGATCTATTCTTATTTTATCAGAACCTGTTTTATTATTCCAGACAAATCCATTCAGTGTCAATGACCAAGGGTAAAACCCCAGAACAGTGTTCTCTCTAATAAATATTTGCAATGAAAAGTGATCCATTTGAAATAAGACTTCCTAGCTGCAACTCTATCCCAATAATGAAATAAACTGAGGTGCTAAAGGCGCTGAATCCCAGTGATGTCTTTAAGATGTCAGGAAGGAAAAAAAAAAAATCTAGCTCTTACCACAAAACTGCATTTAAAATTAAATTATCCAACAGCCTCCCTCAGCATCACAAGTGGTCCTTCTTATGTCTTCACTTCAACAATGCAGATTCCTAAGAACCCTAAAATAGCAGGAGACAGCCACAGAAGAGCGTTGAGAATAGTAAGTGATACTTGAGTTTTAAATTTAGTTACAAATACTTCATTCTGGCCATACCAAAACCTTGACATGTACCTTCAGGAACACAGGTATAAAAATGCTGATGTTAGGATCCCTCCTCTGAGCCTCAGTGAAGCAGGTGGCCCTTCCCTCTCGAGTCAGGCATTAATCCCTGTGATTGGCAGGTCTAGATGTCCAAACAGCATCCTGACTATAAGTGTGATGCTGCATCACAGCTATTCTAAAAATATTTTAGGCTTATACAATTATCTATCTCTTCCTGGATGTGGGTTTTTTTGATTTTAATTGTAATTTTGGGCATTGCTTCAGTGAAACACTTTAGCAAATGTTTAATTTTCATTGGGTAACTGAGCCATCTTCTACAAAGCAGAGCTTCTGCCAAGCACAGGTTTTTTTCCACCTTAAATTAAAAAAAAAAAAAAAGGAGGGGATTTAAACAGGTGTTTATGCCTTATACTGACCTGAAAACCTTGTGCTAGTGACAGAAGCAGAGTCACCTTCCCAATACTGTGGTATCACTAGGACTCTCACCTAATCTAAAAAAGTCTTTCAATCTCAATGCCCATTCAACTCCTGTGTGCCTTCTGCTAAGGGCATCACTAGTAGTTTTGAAACAGCCACTTCCTTTTCAGGAAACAGGAGCACAGTTTTCAAATCACACACAGTTTTAAACTCAGTTACATATATGCTAAAAAGAAAAAAAGGAGAAAATTAAGGTTTGCTTTCTGTCAGTGGAATCTCTAGTGTAACGTGACGCTGCCTAAAATTAAAGTTTGTACCAGATATAGACAAGAACAATATTCTGAAAATGATAGCACAAAACAATTATCTGTTTTGACACGTAATATACAGAAATGCTCTGATTTCAATGAGGAACATACACTGTTAATTAGGTCTGTGTTGAAAGTAATATTCAACACTTTGTGGGTTAAAATTAATGAAAGCAGAGAAAGAGCCAATAGAACATGAATGGAACTTAAATGAAATAATTAGCCCAAGTGATTTTTAGATGTATAATCAGTTTCAGAGCCTAACACTTATTGCTTTCAATGGCTAATTAAAACACTACTTGGAATGTTAAGGATTACGCTTGAACACAAGTAAGAATTCAAGATTTGGACTACTTCTTTGATCATTTAGGGTATGGCACTGCACATATCTAAACGGGATGGCTCACATGAGCAAAGTTAGTCTTGTGTGTGTGTGGTGGCCACAGCCTTCATGACTACAGCAGAGAACTTTGGGACTAAAAACATAAGTCTACATGTTTCCCAAGCTGGGAATTGTTACAAATGAAATAATTCACACAGAGACAGTGTTGCAGAATGCTGGATTACAGAGATTTAAAAATTGTACTTCCAATGTGCATGATAGATAGGCTACAAATTTTATTTGCAGGCTTGGGTACCACTTTGAAAATCAGTTAAAAATTCAGTTGATCCACAGATAATGTAAAAGTTCCACAAATCTATAAGGTACACATATACAACATAAACCATGCACGTATCATGAACAGAACCGAAACATCCACTAAAATGCATGCACAATGTGTCTATTTCTGATCTAGCAGCCATCCATTTTTCACATATTCAGGTCATGAAGACTTTCTTTAAAATATGAACATTGTTTTGAATAATATAATCTAAGAATTTAATGTGGAAACTGATCAGCATGTAGTCAGTTACATCCTTAATTTTTCTGTGAGCTCCCTTCCAGATTTTCAAATGTCAAAGAGATTATAGCACAATGTGCTATATAGGAAAGCTTCAAACTTTTCTGCGTCCATGCTATATAGACATCACTAGCCTACACACATATTGCCCTAAAATAACAAGTAACTGTGTATTAAGACATCTTTATCTGCTTTCCTAGCAATAAGTGAACCAATCTTTTTACTAAAAGCATTCACCTTCTTGGTTCTGTATCCTCAATTTGAACAGCTATAGCCCATGTCTGCAGAAAGACTACAAAATAATTAAAGGGAGGATGGCTCCTTAAGTCCAGCTCACGCATCCCAAGATTTATTTCTGTTTATCACAAATGGACCAAAAAAAAAATAAAATCCCTGTAAATGTTTTTTTTTTTTAATCACTAGCTTAAAGGAAGAAATTCTGCAGTTACCACATCAAGACAATTAAACATTTAGGTTCTTATTTATTCTAGATTCATCTATGTTGCAGATCATGCTACACATTCACAAAATAGGTCAGAGCACTTTAAATACGCACAACGTAAATTAGAAGCTGAGCAGTAAGATTGTGCAAGCAGTCACTGTGCATGTACAAGCTCAATATATTCCTCTCAGATGGGTGAATCCTGAATGAGAATAAAAACATGCATAATGAAAATACAAGAATGCACAAAGCTAACACAATACCCCGCAGAAATCCACAGCGGGCATTAGAAAATGATCTGAACTTGCTTCTAGGTCTGGTTGTGACTTTGAGTGCTGAATCATATCCAGAGATAAAGAAGTTTTACTAATATTAGATTTCCATGTGAATCCTCTCACAATATATGAGAAACGATGATGGGGATACCAAGCTTGTAACTTACGCACAATGAGGCCAAGGACAGCCTTTTCTTTGAAGGGAAATCGCAATTGGTCAATTTTGGCTACTGCCATTTCCGTGTCATGAATTCACACAGGCTTCTTCATCTCGAGAGTCAGCATCACCAAGGAAACTCTGATTTCACACACATACACACAGAATGCTCTTTTAGGAACTGCTGAGAGGAGAATTTATGGCCAAATTTTTATTTGCTGCTTATCTTACTGACTGCTGTTGACTTCTGGGTTTTCCCGTGGTGGTCCTGTCCATACTGCCTGCCTCCTACCGTAAGTTTTCACTGTGATGTGCCCTGGGACAGAGTCATCTTGCTTGCACAGGGTTCAGCACTGCTGAGGTCTAATCCATGATGAAGGGTCTGAGTGCTGAATACCATGAGAAAGAGTCAGAAACTTCTGGGTGCCCTTCCTTTATTATTGCTTGGCTGTGAAGGATCAGGAAAGTCACTTGAGTATTTCTTCTAGAAACAGTAAAGACCACTATGCTTGGACTAATGACAATTACTTGTTCGATACTCTGCATTTTAGATTTGTGAAGTAGCTGGAGAAATCAATTCTTATTAAAAAGAAAGACTTTTCTTTCTCTGTGAACACCAAAGAAAATAAATGCTGATCCCAAGACAGAAGACAGATTATTTAGACTAGACAGATACCTTCAAATAAGCAAAGCTTCATGAGTCCAGTCATGACTACTTTAGAAACTAATCAAAATGGTTTTTGAGCCATAGGAAATCACCTTTGAGAGTATATAGAGGACAGGCATAAGAGGAAAGAATCACAGAATGATTGATGAAATTATAAACTACTCAAATCCTGGAAAGGTTCTGGAGCAAATGATTAAGCAAACAATTTTGAACTACTGGAACAGAGCAGTGATAAAAAGGGCTAGGGAAAAAACTAACACAGCAAGTCAGTCCAATTTCCTTCTCTGACATATGAATAAGTTTAGTAGATAACAGGAGAGCGGTAGATGTATTTCAGCTTGAATAAGACTACTGACACATTGTACACAACTTTATGAAAATTAATGAACGAAATAGTTTAAATGTAAACACCATAGAGTATGTTTGCAACTGACTGAAGAATCCCAATCCGTGATTCACTGCCAAAACAATTCCTGCAGAGGAACAGGTATCTGGAGTACCCTTGAAGTATTCAACCTGGAAATAATTCTCATTTAATGAATGATTTGAACAAAGGAATAAGACAAGCAAAAAGTGTGCATATAGAAGTCAAGTAAAGAGATATTGCAAGCATAGATTCAGGGCCTAATCTTGTGCTACAAGGCTCTTGACCAGTATGGAAATAGTGAAATATAATATTACACTTAGGAAGGAAAAATAAATTAAAAAAAAATATCACAGGTGGCCACAGAAGAACAGCTAGTGAGGTTGTAATACAGCCAAAGAGATCAGACTAAACAGAAGTGCACTGTATGGCAGCTTAAAAACAAAACAAAATATCTTATTTGTCTATTGAGAGGATTTCTGTAGGACATAGATACTGCATGTCAAACCCCAACTTGTGTATTCTATCACCAAAGGCATCTCAAATTACTTGATGTGTACTCATGTACAGAGATTCCGTTTAGAGTAATCCATTCATTTGCATTTGTTTGGGAGCCGGTCTGGTACCAGCCTCACTGGGCTTTGGGTGCTTGTGCAGCAACAGCATCAGCAGTGGCCAGTTTGGTTACTTACACAGTGCTCAAGTGAGGAAAAAGTAAGGCCTAAATATTTATCATCGATTTAGGAATTGGAAAGTGAAAGGATGTAAGTTCCATCAACATAAACTAAAATTCTGGTGCCAAAAAACACCTGAACAGAGGGTCTGATGGTCTAAATCTTAGCAATGGGCATCTTCAGTGCCACTGCTAATGGCAAAGAAAAAGCCTTCTCTGGTAAAGTCTTTTAAAGATCAGTGCTCACAGCTCAACTACTTGATCAATGTCACACCATAGTTTATAGGTGGTCTAGCAGATTTTCAAAAAGCTGCAATAGGCTGCCCTTCTATAACATGGACAATAGAAATTTCACATGAATTCAGCTTCAAAAGTTTTAGAAATGAGGAACCTGGGGCTCAGAGGTGTCTCTAAACCAATGCAAGATAGGCTACTAACATCATGACAAAATGCCCAAGCACTGTACCAAGCACAGTCCTTGCTACCCTTGCTAAGCTGAGGCATTGGAATTACAGGCCCAGATTTTTCAGCATGAAGGCAGCCACGGTGAAAGCTGACAGAGCAGTAAATGCCATGTGCTTCCCTCCTCCCATTAATTCCTTTCTCATTTCTCCTTCCCAGAGATTGTTCTTATGGTATCATTGAATCTGTAGGCAAGTAGCTTTTCAGCTGCAAGCTAAAAGTAAGAGAAATACGACAGCATCCTTTTCCCTAGGGGCAATTTTAAGCAGCTATATTAACAGCAGTTGTAAATAGTTGGGCAAGTTAGTTTAGAGATACTATATATATGTCTAGTATTGACAGTCTGTTGGTCACCCATAAGTTCAGAGCAGTATACACAGAATACGAAATACTTCCAGTCCTTCACATAAAAGCACAGACTAAAGACAACCGAAATAACCAGCACGTCACGTAGGAAGAAAATTTTTCAACAACAATTAAATTCATTCAGGTAAAGGCCCATTTGATTATGTGAGGGGAAGAAAAACACCTTTAAAAAAAGCACAAAGTAAACTTTCTACACAATTAGGTTTTGTTTTCTCTGTTTGGACATTCATTCTGTCTTCACAACGTCTTTGAAACCTTGTTTACAATGAAGACAGGTTACAATAGAGCAAGTGAGAGAAAAGCTGGTGACAGACAAGGTCCAGAAAGGATTTTTATAATCTGGAATCAATTTTATCTAGAGTATCAGTGAAGAATCACTCTGCAAAATAATTCAAACCATATGTATATTTTTTCAAACATTTTTGAATGTTTTGGAATAAAGGAAATAATATTGGGCAATCATACAACTAAATTGAAATTCTAGTCAGAAGTTAGAGGAGTACTCAAAAAAATATTTATTTTGGTATTTACCAAATAACATTGAATTTTCATCTTGGATATGCATTGCCATGTGGCAAGGCAACACAGGCTGGGGGTTTGAACACAGGGCTGCTTGTGAGGCCACATGTGAGAAATGTAAGTTACTCTACACTGAGCTTTTGGCATCTAACAAACTTGTCTGAGCAAACATACCTGCCAAAAATTACATTAGCAACAAGGTATCTTGCATCTGTGCCAACCCGTTTCCCTGCAAACATGGAAATAACTTAGCCCACGTGTCTGGCCTTCACTGATGTCTTGAAAGTCGAGACATATCTGTTGCAAATTAATTTGAGTTTTTGCTTTGGATGAAGGGACCAGTCTGCTGACTTGGTGAGATTTGGAGCACATAACATAAGGAGAGGCTGAGAGAACTGGGTTTGTTCAGTCTCAAGAAGAGAAGATCAAGGGAGATTTTGGGGTTTTTTTTTTTATTCATCTGTAACAGGCACTTTTAAAGAAGACAAAGCCAAACTTCTGGAGGTGCACATTGAAAGGAAAGAGGCAGTAGACACAGGCTGCAGCCACGGAAATTCCAGTTAGATGTTAGGAAATTGTTTTCCACCATGAGAGTGATCACAGACTGGAACAGGCACCCCGTGTAGCCAAGGAGGATCTATCCTTGAAGGTGTTCAAAACTCGACTGGATATAGTCCTTGAGCAACGTTGTTTTTTTTCTTTCCAAAGTTATCTTTGAAGCTGGATCTAAATTCAAAGTTGGACCTGCTCTAAGTATGGCTGTTGGACAAGGCAGCCTCTCTTGAGGCCCCTTCCAGGATGAGCTATTCCTTGACTCTCAGAGAGAGCTGCTGCAAAGCTGCTTGCTCAGAAAAGTGTAGTACAAAAAACAGGCTCTGATCTTAATGGCAGCAACAACAAATAAAAGGTCAACCTATAGATGTTTCTCCCTGGGTTCCCTATGCCAGCAGGGTATTAAGAAGCTTGAAGATTTGCCCCAGAATTTGTCGTCTATGCTGACAATGCACAAAACCACTCTTTTTAGTTTTACCATCTCAAATGGGAGTTGTTCCTTCTTGGGATGCTACTTCAGAGGAGGAAACACTTCACAGGAAAAAGGAACATAAAGGTCTTGGTTTTTTTAACTTGGTTCAATATAACAGAGATCTCCCCTTTATGCTTGAGCTAGAACAGAATAACTCTGATTTCAGGTTGGGTGGGGTTTTTTTTATTTGCTTTTGTTTTTAATACCCCTAAAAGCCTCACAGTATTAGGACAAAAAAACCAAGCAAACAAACAGAAAACTCAGACAGGATCTGAGCTTCATGTTACATCTGCATCCAGCATCTGCAATCTGATCTCAACAAAACAGGGGTTTTGTTTAGAATTCTTTGGATTCTAAGCAAACAAGTGAAGAGTCAGAAAATACTCTTCAAACACATACAAACAACACATTAAACAGGCACTGCAATGGACTTGGAGATCTTGTACTAAATACCCAGTTCTGCACGAATACCCTAACAGACCTCAGGCAAGACATTTTGTTTTTCTCTGCCTCACTTCTCCCACATAGAAAGGAAATTGATACCATCTTTTTTACCACTTTGCCATTCTAAATACACAGGACTGAAAATTCCACAGGAAAGGAGCTCTATCCTATTACAGCATGAACCACAGTGCAAGTAAGTTATCAATAACCTGACAGTAGGCCTAATATATAATGAACAGAAACAGAAAGAAAGAAAGGAAAAGAGTAAATATATACTTGATTTTGCTTAACTGAGAAGCTGGCAACTCTTGGATGGCCAAGGATTTTCTCACATCCTTATGTAGCCCTGTCAGTTAGTTGTGCCATCCAGATTATGTTCATAAGTACAGAATAAAGGTCTCATTCCTTTAGAGTAGCTTCTTTTAGAAACACAGTCCTACAGATTCTGTGGGAGGAACATGATGGAATTTAAACTGGTGGCACTGAGGACAGAGCAAGGCCTTGTGTGGAGCCACATAATCAGTTTGTCTCATCACAGTTCACACAGATCTGCAGAGCTGGCTTTTGATTATTATGCCTCAGGATACCACACTCAGCTAACACTTTGCAGAGTGTAAATGTAAGCATTTAAATAAATGTGAAAGGTAGAGCAGGCACATTATAGAAGGAAAGTTTTCACAGAATCACAGAATGTTAGGGGTTGGAAGGAACCTTGAAGAATCATCTAGTCCAACCCTCCTGAGAGTAGGTCACCCACCTAGAGTAGGTCAGACAGGAACATGTCCAAGTGGGTTTTGAAAATCTCCAGAGAAGGAGACTCCACAACCTCTCTGGGCAGCCTGTGCCAGTGCTCTATCACCCTCACAGTGAAAAAGTTTTGTTTGCAGCATTGTTCTTGAGAATATCCACACTCAGGCTTTCAGGTGAAGAGGTTCCTTCATCTCCCCTCAAAGCAAGCCTTCTCCTTGCCTTCGTCTGTACATTCTTCAACATTTTATAAACCAAGCTCTGACACATGCTATCTGGGAGCAACAGCCACAGAAAGGGCCCGCCTGACGTGTCCTGACTAATGCAAGTGAACAGATCATCCATTGTTGCCCAAGCGGCATATGCCCACACAATAAAATCACTGTCTTCTGTACCCAAGGTTACATTTGTTTATGATTACACTGTTTATTTCTTGTTGTGAGACTATAACTGCACATGCTCTTTCTTCTACTAAAATACATTTTTCCACCCCCACCCTGTTAATCTGTTTCCCACCCCTCACCCATGTCTCACCATATAGCCAGAGGAGGAAAATTCTCTTGCACATATGTAAAATGATATCAAGTTTCTTTTTCAGAAGTATTAATAACTGAGTTATAATGGCATGCCTGCAGTGACATCTAAATAAAAAAAATGTAAGTACTTCTTTTACTTAACTTTGAGCAAGTAATGTTAAGGCAATGTGAACAACTGTATACTTTTTGTTGGACTGGAATGCTAATGAAATCACCACAATGATGGGGATAATTTGGTTTCATACCACTTTCTCCCACTTGCCCTCTAATTCTTTAGCAAGTCTTTTCTCCTTGTGCCTTCCAACCCAAGAGAAAATATCATGTGATGTTTTTTCCAAAGTGCTCTGAAACACAATGTATTTGAATTGCTCCCCTTCACACAAGAAGGATATGGACCTTCTGGAGTGGGTCCAGGATGGCAGCAAAAACAAACAAAGTGCTGGAACACCTCTTGCACAAAGGCTGAGAGAGCTGGGGCTGTTCAGCCAGGAAAAGAGAAGGTTCTGGGGAGATCTTACAGTGACCTTCCAGTACCTGAAAGGGGCTACAGGAAAGCTGAGGAGGGACTGTTTACAAGGGCATGTGGCAGTAAGATGAAGGGCAATGGTTTTAAACTAGAGAAGGGTAGATTTAGATTATATGTTAGGAAGTTCTTTACAGTGAGGGTGGTGAGATACTGGCACAGGTTGCCCAGAGAGGTGGTAGAGGCCCCATCCCCAGAGGCATTCAAAATCAGGCCTGATGGGACTCTGAGCAACCTGATCTAGCTAAAGATGTCCTGGCTCACTGCAGAGGAGGTGGACTAGATGACCTTTAAAGGTTCCTTTCAACCAAAAGCATTCTATGATTCTATACGATTCTATGGTTAATCAGTGTAGACTAAGATGCCTATGGTAGTCCAAAGTTTGCAGTGTACTGGTCTTTCCACTTGAAGGACAGAGTCTCTGTACGGGAGAACAACATCATTTTCAATTTCCCATTCAGTGACACCCCCAGAGCCCTGCAGACAGGCACACCAGAGGAAGCTGCACAAACTCCAGCAGCTGCTCTGCCCAGCCCTTGGACCCAGTCCTGACCTTGGGCTCTCTCTCCACTGAGAGAGAGGATGTAGCCACAATCTCACTTCTCACTAAACATCGTTTTGCTTTAAAATACACAATACTGTAATACAAAAGCAATGCAAATCAGCCCCCCCATCCCAAGCTTGTAACAGAGTTAATCCTGTAGGAAGTGCTTCCTAGGGCAATCAGCTGCTCCAGAAAGGATGCAAGATACAGTACTGTAAACACTCATACCAGTGAAAAAATCAATCCTCCATTAGACTCCTGCCAGAGCAATAATACAAAGTTTTCTGCAGTTTCCCATAGGAGTGATAAGTCTCAGCTCCCTGGAGTGGTTTTTGATAAAAGTCTGGCTGGGGTGGGATGAATGAAAGTAGCCGCCAGGTTCCACCCACTCTCACAATATATACTTTGTCTAACGTGCCATAGTGCAATACAACCTACAATATATCTAAAATAAATATTTGGTTAGTTAAGTAATTATGCTGAAAGGTTCCCCTATCTTTATTATACTAGAAAGAAATGCATAAATTGCCTGACGTTATATCTTCGAAGAAACTTCCTCTAACTGGGGCACCAGTGATTTTCAGTTTGTGAGTTGGATTAAATGGGAGAATAAAAAGGTGGTGGATGGTAGTCTTTTTAAACAAAATAACAAAACAAAACAAACAAAAAAAACCCAAACAGGCAACATTAATTGTTTGCTGATGTTACAAAGATTTCTAACAGGTCAAATGCAAGGTGCATGTAAAAGGACAGGTGCAGTGCAGCTCTAAGGGATCTTTCAGTAAAGATAACATCTTTACTAGAAAGGAACGAAGTTCAGCACTTCCTTTTAAAAGATGCCCGTGCAATAGCAGTGCAGCTTAAATCATCGTAGCTAAATGTTGACTGTGAAACATTTTGCATTCCTGAATTCTGCAAATGATGTACATGTGTAACACAAGACTATGCCACGCCAACAGTCAGATACAAGTTTTACACAGAAGCAGGATAAAATTATAAGTCCTTGCCTCCCTTTGCATTTTCTGCCTCATTTACAAAGAGAAGTTGAATCTCAGTTTGAAAGACAGACACTACTCTGTGCGTAAATTGCCTGGATAGGGGTAAGAAAATCAGCAGGTATATTTCTATTTTTTCTGCCTAACTCTTGATGTAGAACTTATTAGCTAACGAGGCAGGGCAGGTAGAAACAAAAGACAACACAGCAACACAAAAGGCTGACCCAAACAACCCAAAGGCTTTCTGAGTAATAAAACATCCAACCTTTGCTTTTAGAAATGTTAAACTCCTGAGTGGCTAGGGAACCATGACTTACACAGACATCATTATTAATTCACACTGCCTTGTCTGATGACTCTGTACCGATCATAAAGTTAAATTCACATTTAGCAAGACCTGAACCTAAAGAGATAACGAGGGATATGGATCTAGACTTATAATCGGATGGAAAACGTAACCTTCTTGTACTTGGAAACAAAACAAGAAGCATAGCATGCAAAGCATGGCTCTAGTCACAAACAGCAAGATCTACACTCAGTGTTGACTCATTCCTGTATCTTAATTCTCCAGCCTGGCATTCTTATTTTCATGTCGTTCCCTTTCCTGTTGACTGCCGTCCCAATTTTTCAAAACTATCTTTGAAGTTATTGCTTCTCTAAGATTGATTTCTGTTACTCCTTATTATTTAAATATAGGCTATTTCTTCTGATTTTTTTTTCCTCTACATTGCCATTTATTTATCATCTCACGAGCAGTCTCAAGTCATCCTATCCTTCATATCCCCTTGCTTTGCCTTGTGAAGAATCAGTTTCCTTACTGGATCATTCTGCCATGTGTTATTTATTTTTCAGGACAAGGCAAACGGATAGACAAAAATTTAGCCAGTTTTGAGTTAGTCAAATTTCATCTTCTATTTGCATTTCTAGAAGATGGTTTGGGGATTTTTTGTGGTTTTTTTTTTTCCCATTCAATATACTCTTGGACTCTAGTGTCATGTAAATCATTTAAATAACTGTACAATATATATTTATTTGTCCAATAACTGAAGAAACCCTCCTCTAGAGGAAAGCATGTGAGAGCTACATACAGGATTGATCACTGTCAGGATTTGTTCTGTTGCACAGATTTAGAGATTACACGACTTAGTCAAAGTACATGAATGCTAGCCTCTATAGTTTTCCTGGTCAGTGATGGGCATTCTAACATGCTGTTTCAAACTATCAGATATTTGGGCAATAGTGCCTTTTGTGAATATTGTGGCTGATCAGAAATTTTAAGAAAGCATGATTTGTAGCTATTAGTGAAAGGCAGCGCAAAGAGCAAACCACACAATCTTGCTTCTACTTTATTTTGGAGTGCTTCAGTGGAATTAGGCAGTGCAACAAAAGGGTAAGCCAAGTCACCAAATGCACACAAATTAAGACCAGAGATACAGGTAACAGGCAATATCAATTCAAGCATCAAGTCACAGCACATAAACAGGAGTGAGGTCAGAGGTATTTGTTCTTTAACTGTACTGCCCTTAAATGATGAAGATATGGGCAAAAAGCTGGGTACAAATAATTGAAAAATTGGCTTTGTTTTGAGCAGAGATTCTCTTCCTTTGTTTGATTTGCTGTTAAACAGCTAGAACCATGATGGGATCTACTGACCACTGTTCCCAAAACACAGTATTTTTGTACGTATGTGCAGTACATCAAAGCTCTGGACAGCAAAAGACTGCAATTGATAAGGTTTTCCATGCATATGTAGGGATTGTTTTTATATAAAACTGAAGAATAATTAGTTTGAAAAACTAGAGGAAAAGAAGTCCTTTTAGTCTTCCAACATGATCGAAGAGGCACCCTCCAACGCTCATTAGACCACACTCAGGGGCATGTAACTGCAGCCCATTTACAAAATCACTGAGTCAGGAGTTTCATTAGACAAGAAACAACGTTGGAACTGAAAATAATTAGTTTATGGGCTTAATTCAAAATTTTCCAATCCTCTTAACTGTGGAAAAAAAATCTGTATGGGAACGCATTAACCATGACTATGGGATTCGTCACCTTGTCTTTTCTGCGCAGGTACAGAAGGCTTTGGTTTACAATTTGGAAAGACTTTCAGATCGCTTACTTGTAGCATTCTGCCAGGAGCAGTTGAGGGTGCTCTTTAGGTGGAAATTTCTTGGCACTTCTGAGTGCTTGCCTTAGTTTATCTGACTCCAGGCAAAAACTGAGTAAAACATCTCAAGATATAAAATGTCTAATGTTCCTAATAACGACAGGTAGGAACCCAAACTGAGGAAACAGCCTGATTGCTGGTGACTCTGCCGAGCAGAAAGATACTTTTGAACCTTCGTATTAAAGTATCTCACATCACACAGTAGTCACTTGCTCTGTTTATGTTCCTGTTGCAATTAATAAATGCAGAATTATTCTGAGGTTTCAGAATAATTAACAATTTTCATCATTAACACAGCAAGTAAGTAGGAAACAGTTAAAGGCAAATAACAATATATGAAAGCAACAGTAACTCTATTCTTGCTAGTTCCAGAGTCATAGTTTTAATGTTTATACTTAGTCTGTTCCCTGAATACTCGCGTATTCTAGCTATTTAATGGCAAATCAGTCCTCTGACTTATGGTCAGCTATTTCAGATTTGTATCGCATGAAGTTGAGTACCTGGGAATGATAAAATACAGAAACTAAACAAGTCTTGCCTAAAGGATTTGGGCTCCATTTGAAAATACATGGAGCTTAGGACATAGAGGTATTACTAACTCATATTACTTCCCTTTGCAGACTAAAATACACCTTCCACTAATATATCCATCCTACTTTTTCAGGTACCAAAATGAGAAGAGTGGAGAGGGGACCGGTCCAGCTGTTATGAATAATTATGGAATAGTTTACTCTCAAAATTCAAAAGGCTTGGATTACATGTCAAAGGTATATATCAAGAATAATTTCAGTACATATCTCATGACTGGCATGGAAAAATTAAAGTTTTGCTTTCACTTGTCAACATCTCTGTGCTTCACTGATGCAACCTGCAACCTCAGTCTATATAGCCGAGACAACATTGGAGCTCCTATGAGTACAAAATAGAGGGGAAAACATAAGTAATTAATTACTTAATTTCACTGATGTTAAGAGAACCTTGCAAATGATAAACTGAACCTCCATTTCAACTCTCTTCCATCCAGTAAGGAAATAAACCAAACTCTTGTTATTGTTTAAATGGCCTTTTACAGGGAATATGTTACATGCAATTTCTGGGTCTGCATGAGCCAAAACAGGTGTTTCTGGTAGAACACAGTAGAGCTCCTACCACTGGCAATTCAAATGCAGATGTAAATGATCAAATAAAAATTTTATCAATCTATTCTCAAACAGGACTTTGATTCTTATATAATTGATTGGCATGCTTCAGCATAAGGAGGCCCAATATCAGTTTTCATATCTTCGTAGAAATTCTAACTATGCTTCATCCAACCTCCAAAAATACATAAGCTATCAAACACATTGGGCCTGTTTCAGTTAAATACTCTCCTAGTAATTTTATTTCCCCATATTGCAAAAACAGGTTTGCTTTGCAAAAATTTAATCACAGCAGAGTTGCCCACAAAACTACACCCACCATGCTCTACTCCATATTCCCACGCTTTTTAATATTCATCATATTTCATCTTTTAATGCAGTCCTAATGAGAGCATATTGGAACACCGCAGAACCAGGCTCATAAGAATGTGGTCTTGAAATAAAACATGGAACAGAAGGAGCATTGTATTACAGCCTCTGTTAATGTTTTAATGGTTGAGAGATTTCCAACATGTTGGCAGTGTCAGGACAAACCAATTTAATAAATTATTAACACTAATCAAACATTTTTATGATGGCAGTCAAAACTTCCTTGGTAGTTAAGGTTAATTCTGTTGAAGTTTGACAAAGATGTTACTGTTTGATGGAAGCCACGTTTAAAACTACAAGCTCCTTCAAATCAAAACCTTGCACTGCACTGAGAAGAAATGGTTAAGCAACATGTCTCAAAGCACATAAAGAAACAGTGAAGGCAGGGCCACAGTCTCCATCCACAGTGCAAGAGCTGACGAATGACAGTGAAATGTAAATTGATTACAGTGTATATAATATGCCTGCCACTACTTGGGAAAGGATAGAGACCGTTATCAGGAAGACATAAAGCTTGGGCTGTCAAGGGGATAGCATAAATCAATATACAAAGAAAATGTAGGAATCCTAGGCACTTGACAAGAGGGGTAGAGTGAAAAATAAATAATCCTGATGGTTTTGGTGTATTAAACTTTGGAAAAAGGTATTTTAAAATACCTTTTCATTCAAAAGGCAACTAACAATAACAACACCAGACAACACCACATTCTCCCTCCAACTCCTCTAGCCCCACCAGCTAGTTGAAATCCAGCACAGCAGAAGCTAATGAGGGGTATGGATTAACAATACAACGTTTCTCAGGCCTTTCTTGGCCCTCCCTGGGGCACCTTCTATACATCATCAATCTACTGCAAATTGATGTAGTCAGCCTGTGACAAGGGTCAGGTTTCCAGGAACAGCTACCAGGCATGATCTAGTCATTCTGAGTTACCAAGACAAAGCTCTGTTCTGCTGAGCTCCAGCCATATAAAATCCACAGTTCCTCAGGCTTTCACAGTGAGCTGAAATCAAACCATAGAGCCCTCTCTGTTCTCCTCTATGTCCGCTGAGAAACCAGATCAACTTTCTGAAATGACACTGTTCTTAT
The DNA here is from genome assembly GCF_000703405.1 of Apaloderma vittatum. Classification (NCBI taxonomy): domain Eukaryota; kingdom Metazoa; phylum Chordata; class Aves; order Trogoniformes; family Trogonidae; genus Apaloderma; species Apaloderma vittatum. Next base: position 188,526 of record NW_009697374.1, on the reverse strand, counting down.
TTTGTGCTCTTACAGATGATGCCATCTTGGAATCTTCAAGCTCGCAAACAAGAAAAACATATTAATAATAAACTGGTGGGTTAGTATAATACATAATATCTTATTTTATGATAATTATTTCAATCATATAAAACAACACTAGCAAGAAAAAGCATACATATTTATTTTGGATATACAAGTGCAATGAATAAGAGAAAAAAAGTGCTTGCTGATGCAGGTTTTTAAACAAGAAGTTTTACTGGAGCACCAAAACCTTTTGTTCTCCCATATTATTTTTCCTCAATAATCACACGTGAGATCTTGCTTCTCTCCAACAACTCATGCACCACAGCTTTTCCAAATACTCGGTGGTTTACTTTTACACATGCATATTTGTGCTGATGTACCCCTTAGCTGAAGTCAGTGGACTTCCACATAAGGTAAGTGTGCCTCAGCTCAGAGCTCTGCAGCCTTGTCAGCTGCACCTAAATGTGTCAGATGAGAAGAGACACAAGAAACTGAGTATATGACACACTATGAAAAGCAAAATGTTCTGTCAATAAGATACGTGCAGCTCAGACTAAGGTAGATTTAAACCACTAGAAAGGCCCCTATTAATTTTAATGGGTTTGACAGCACCCACACTTAACCTTAAACTACAGCAGGTAAGTTTTATGTAATATATACAGGTTTAGCACCACCTAAGCTTACAATTAGTAGGTAACTGAAAGTAACTTTCATGGCTGATGATCTGTCTCAGAGGGATTTAAAGAACCCAAGCTGCTATACAGGGGAAAAAAAAAAAAAGAATTATTGGATCCCAGCTACCTAAAACATGGAAGATTTTTAAGGCATCCAATACACTCACATTAACTTTAAATATTCCTAGCTACCTGTAGTCCAACACAGGCATGAACTACCAGTAGAAAACAGGCCTTTTTACTCATGCAGGAACTTAAAATTAAATGTATTCGTTACTAATAATATTTCTATGACCATATCCCATTAATACATTTTAGAATGCATACATCCAAAAAAATCCTTGCAAACATAACTTAAGCATTTATTAGCAAAAAAAAATTTAAAAATCACTTTATGTTTTTTCTGCTCAAAATGGACAACAAGCTTTGAAAAACAGGCAGGAGGACTGGGCAAACTACTTGCAGTATGAACATCTGATGAACATTTGCTCTTATTTATTCATGCAAGCATTCTGGAATTTCTCTGTCATGGACGTTCTGCCCAACAGAACGTCACACGTATGAATGTACACGAAAAGAAAATAAAAAGATGCACTAATACTTTTGAAGTATCATTGTGGCTTTTATCTGACAGATGTTTGCAAATACTTTGTTTCATTAGTCCCTGGAGGTTTTCACACTGTCTGCAAACTTCTAGAGAGGAGGGAAGGAAAAAAACCCCAAAACAATAAAAAACCCCACACCACTAAATTGCCAAGCAACCTCAGTTCTCATTTTCCACTAGCCCCTGTGGAAAATGAGTAAATTTCTTGAGTAAGTTTCTAGAACAGAACTGCATGTACGTGTTCAAAAATTAGGCTTGTACTCAACAAGTTTCCATGATCAACGACGAGATCCTGCCACTGGTGATGTCAGTGATGACAAGCTTTTCTCTTTATTATACTAATGAACTTTTACATTGACCAGGATGTAACCAAGACTGCGATATTTTTGCAAAATGTTGCAAGAGACTAAGGGAACACCTCAAGGGACTGTATCTAACCTGTGGATAGCCGTTACATACACCATTTCGAAGAAACTACTTAAACCTTTTGAGGTTCCAAAAAAGGCATGCTCCCTACCTACATTTATTTACCTGATGTTCTACATTTGTTTGTCTGGGAGTGTGTGTGTTCACCCTTAAGTGCAGGTATAACACTTCAGGAACATATTCCATCAGTTAAAAGCAAAGTCTCAATTCAAGCTGATATGAATGAAAGTTTGGACAGAGAATAAATTGTAGCTCATTTTTAAAGAAAAATACATTATCACTCATAGGTGATTTTACATAATAATTTTGCACAGAAAACAATAATCAAGATATCTGCAAAACACACACTCACGTTATTCTAGCTAATTACTATTAGTGATATTATATGGAGCAGATATTTTAGAACAGCTGTTAATATACAAACAGATGAATATCTATTTCAGAAGTAAGCATCAGCACTTTGCGGAAGTACAGGTTCACCTGAAGTGATCTGTAAGCTTAAGTTGCCTTCTATTTATTTTTTCAGTTGCTAAAAAACTGCAAGGAGGAACAAATCTTCCCTGCAGTGGAAGTATACCCAAAGATGTACTCGCAATTAAAAGAGACTCTTTAGGAATGGCTTATAGAAATCACACAAGTTACTTGTCTAAGTATTTGACCCTTGTGTATCATTAAGACACAACAGAGGAAAGAAGCATGCAATTGTGTTTCAATTTGTGGATGTTATTGGTGGCCTGTCCAAATTTTGTCTGTACACGGAAGCCCACAGAAAACACATCCCCTGAAGGAGCTCCACACTGCTCATCTCTATTTAAAATCTCTGCTACAGCCTCACTGCTGCTGAGGCTGCTTGCTAGCTTTGACCAGTAGTGAAGGATTGAAGCTAAAATCCTGATTCATAACTGAAGGAAACTGAAATCATCATCCAGACATAAAACTTCACCTATCATATCTGGTAATGGAGCAAATCAGCACAAACTATCTGCCTCACCTAGAACATTTGCCTCCACTTCCCCTGCCAATGGCAGTAAACCCTCCTACACAACTGCCCTCTACAGGAGTGGGAAATGTTGCAGCAGCTATTCCATTGCAGGAAAACTGCTACAACCCTAAACCAGGCTGCTCTAGTACTGGCTGAAAGCTGGCTCTCTCCAACTACAGCATTGTTACTTATCTCCTCGTCCTATGCTAAAGCTAAACCCAAATGCTGTTCTGCATAGGTCAGTTTTTTGAGCAATAATAAATCAGAGTGGTTTGCCTGTGCAGCCCACTGGAGAGAAGCTTCTAATACTGCTTATATGAAAGTTCACTACTCCCCTCCCAGAATAACAGTGCTCCTCTTCCCACATTAAAGACTCCTGCCCTTCTTTGCTACTCATCCCACCTGCCCCTATGTGGCTGCTTTTCCAAGGGCAGACAGGAACTCTATGCAATTCTCTGAATCTCTTCGGGAAACAAAATACCTTCCCCCATCTAAGAGAACTGATGCACTCTGCTGGCTTCAAACTTTAAAAATATCTCTCTGCTGAAGCAGCTGTTGAATAATTTATATTTCTTAGAACTGAGCTGAATATATGTACATTTTTGCTTTGATATATATGGTATGGTTGTGTTCCTTCCTTTCCATTGCCATCTTGTTTTTCACTTAAAATTTCAGTGTAGGAAATTCTGAAGACTTCAGAGTCTGGGAAAATGATTTGGGAGCAAGAGAGCAGGGGAGCGCAATTTGTTGGTGAGTTGTTTTTTTAATGAAAGGAAAAAAATCCTGAACAGCTTGCAATTAGCAGCTCTGAAAAGTTATAGTTTCTTCAATGGCACACAGCATGCCAAGTAAACCTACAAGAGATTCCTTAGCTTAACACGCCTGGAGCTGGATACAGTTCCTCTAAATCAAAGCACAGCTCGCACTATCAGTTGCAGTATGTTAGTGGCTGGATGGTTGCTTTATGAAGAATTATAAAGTGACACAGCAGTCTGGTTGAAAAAAAACTCACACCACGCTTTGATGTTTTTAACCACTAACTTCAAGAAGACCAACAGAGACCTTCCTGTTTTTATTGCAGCCTCTCTATCATCCCTCCCCCTGCTCCCTCCCTCCTCTCCCACTGTTAGATGGAGGGCTGTTATCTTTCAGTCACTTTGTAAGCTTGACTTGTTTACAGACTGGATGTCTCTGTTTATAGGCCTGTATCAGAGAACAAACAGGGCAAGTGCGACTTCCTAGGATCTGAAATGCGATGCTTTTTCCTCTTGGGCAAGCAGGAGTGGCAAGGAAGGGAGGAAGGAAAGGGGAGAAGAGAAATCCTGTGATTGTCCTTCTGGTCCTGCTTCCCTCCAGGTTAAACGTACACACCTGTATGGTGCCAAGGTGTTTTGAATGAAGCTATTGCTTAAATGTTAGCTTACCAAAACTCCATGCAAATGCACAGCAATTGTCTCACTAAAAACTAGGTCCATTTCAGCATCTCATTCTCCAACACTGGAATCAATGCTAAGTAAAGTCTTCTCCTAAACCACCTATTTTTAAAGTTTTATTATAGATAAACTTAGATGTTCATTTAGGGAACCTTAAAAGCTTATATCACATTTTACTGGGGACATTTAAAGGCTGTCAGTGGGGTAATTATAAGCATACACAGTATAATGATGAAATTTTAGAAACCATTAATGGCATGAGTTTAGATATTCCTCATCTTGAATAATATTTTACTTCAGGCATAACCTCAGTCCAGTCAATAAGAATAGTCCTTAATAAGGTACTCAGATGACATGAGAGACAGTTTGCTTATATTGCTAATGGCAGATTTCTTTTCAGTTCTCCCTAACACCCAGGTTATAAACACCCCAAGGGAGGTATGGTTTTGTCCTTACTAAGGGTGTCTTACACTGGCAATTTTTATTTTAATTGTAGGATTCATTTTTATAGGTTTCCAGTTTTAAAAGGCTTGCTTTTGCACAAATGCATGCTTGGGAGCACAAGAGGTTTTTAAAGGAGAGTGCAAAGAGGCTCTTACAGCACTTCATGGTGAAACCCTGGGCCAGTCAGCTTTGAACTAGCTCTGTTTAGGTTTTCTCTTGTAGGTTTTTCACCTAAAGACACTGAAAAGATTTTGAACTTAAAAAAAAATTTAAAAAATCGAGGAAGCTAACACTTCAAGCACAGCCCCTTGCAAAAAAAATAGATCAGATAGAACAGAAAAGGAAAGATTTTACATGTGGCTTTTCCTTCAACAGCCACGTCCATGCAGACGGGACCTTAGGGCACCAGTGCTTGGTTAGAAACAGCTCAGTTACACTGTGAGTAGCAGAAGTGCCGAGTCTCTGCTGGGTGCACCTATCTAAGTTGAGGACAATCTTTTTAGCAGGGCCTGTTGTGACTGGACAAGGGGTAATGGTTTTAAATTTAGAGGGTAAATTCAGCAATCAGTGTAGTGAAACACTGGAACAGGTTGCCCAGAGATCTGGGAGATGCTTCATCTGTGGAAACACTCAAGGTCAGGCTTGATGGGGCTCTGAGCAACCTGACCTAGTTAAAGATGTCCCTGCTCACTGCAGGTGGGTTGGACTACATGACCTTTAATGGTCCCTTCCAACCTTCTATGATCTGTCTGCTCCTTGCTCCTCACCACCACCTCCAAGAGAGTACTTGATCACATCTGCACTGTTGATCTCTGGTCCCTATCAACCCCTCCAACATGCTCAGCAGCACTCCATCAGAAGAGCAAGCTCCTCTCCCTCCAGGAGTGGAGCTCCCCACTTCCTAGTGACAGATCACATGCCTCTGCAGGCCACAGACAGGAACAAAAGCTCTGTGCACACACTTCTGCCGTGCAAAGAAACAAACAGCCTAGACTGAACTGCGTCAGCTCAAATGGCTGAACTTCTGAAATAAAAGTGAGAATTTGGTCTCCATTAAAGCTCAGCTACAACTTAATCTGCTTAAGCGCAGTACTCAAGTGGACATTACCTAACTGTGTCCTGGTGCCACGCTGCCTGCTAGTAAGTGCAGAGTTGCTTTTCTTTAGTTGGCCTAGCCTGAAGATATCCAAAGGTCTTTCTGTTTTTCCCACAGCAGCACAGAAATGCCTGTCCTCTTGCAGGCAGCCAACTCCACCAATCTGCTACTTCCACTTGCAGGTCCTACCTTAGAGAAGACATGGGCTTGTGCCCTTGCCTGGAATCTCACACCCATAGGGCTTCCTCAGTGCAGATTGCAGAGCGCACTATGTGAGACATGGGCTTCTCCTTCCATGGTGGTCTTAATGTGGAAGCTGTGAGCTCAGTACACATCACTCCTGCCAAAAAGCAAGCAGCGAGCAAGGAGACAAACCAATGCTTCACAGAGCACCAAAGCCTTGCAGTGCAACCTGACATAAAGGGAAGGGAGAGATTTGTGGCCGTTCTCTTTTGAACTAAATTGTTTGGGTCATCTATACCCCTTCCAGTTTTAGGTCTCATCTGAGCAAAAGAGAGGAAATTAAACTATATAAGTAGAAGGTTGCTTTTAATCACAACTACTTTTTCCCCTAGAGACCAAAAGCATATGCTTGAATTAAGGGACTCTTTCCATCGGTCACAAAGGGCCCAGGATAGATACAAGAGAAGTTAGAGTTTCCCCATCATGCATAAACTTCTTCCAGCTCTCTTTAGCAGTTTCACATGGTGACGAAGTCCCTTTAGCCTAACAAAAGACCTGGCTTGAATCCTGGACCAGAATTCACAAACACATTAATTTCTGATTTTGGCATTTAGATACGATTAACTCTTCTTCTGTCCATTTTACATGCTCCTCCTTTAAGATTAAAAAAACCCACTTTAACTCTCAGTTCTAAGTACAAAAGCAGGCCTAAATTTGAAACACATGCCTCTCTTCAGCATGGCCTGTTGGGAACCATGGATGACATTTCCCCCCCACAACTCAATACTGTCATATCCCATTCTGACACATATAATCCCATCTGCACTACAGGCACTGAACTTTATGTTATGGATTCTACTATGTAGGAAACACTTAGACTCAATGTGACAGAATGCTTAGCCCTTTCTGCAACTTTGGTCTTTACCACAAAAATCTGTGGCAAATCACACACTTAAACGTTTTTTTTCTGCCATATTTCAGACTAAAGCCTTCACAGCCCTACATAGCTCGTATTCCTCATGGGTCTAAAGATACTCAAGATCAAACTGGAGCATATGGAAATATGTGAGATTTAGATACATTCATAAAGTGCATTTCAGAATAAAGAGAATGAATACTTAAGTAAGTCCCCAGTCTCAAAACAAGTAGTAGCCAATCAGCATTATTCCTGCAGCTAGTAAGAGCTTAAGGCATCTCACATATGGACAAGAAAGTTCTCATCTCTGCTCATTCTAACAAATTCTAGCTGGATTGCCTTTCCACACAATTTATAACACTCTAGTCCCTGGGGGAATTATTGCCTCTGTGAAAATACTAATATGCAGATAAAAGTATCAGCATCCACCTAAGAAGCAGACAAATTCCAGAGGTGATACATCGATTCGAGTTGTGTTTGACCTGGGCAGGCAGGCTGACTTCATGTGGGTTTCCTGAACTCTTCTCATGTTAACAGATACTGTAAAACGTCAGGGTTTTCATCTTTGAAACTAACTTGCGCAGCGTACACCACAATGTATGGTACATGGACAATTACGTTTCTAGAGCATATAATTTTGTCACAAAGAGTATAATTTTCTTTACTGTATGATTTCCGGAGCTACTTTGCCCTGTGAAATCCAGCACAGAGAGAACGTAAGACTGGAGAGGTTTTCCCCAAGAGCTCAGGTGCCAGCTGTTATTTGTGTTCCTGTGCATATATCTACAGTGATATTCGAGATTACAGAGAGGATCAAAGGGGGAAATACAGAGAGGATCCACGAGCGGGAAATAGCTGACAGCGCATCAGGGCTGCAGGTTCCTTCTAAAGAATGCCTCTTACCCGTTCCAAGACTTTTATGGATGTACTATACCCTGCAAGACTATTCCGTTCTCACATCTCGTGAGCTGAAGCCAGATGAACTTTAAGGCAGAAACACACACACCTCCCCAACACCACGCACCTCCCGCCACCCCTGACCACAGCTCTGTACAGTGCCTGGGACTCCACAGCTCTGTTACAATGCAAGCGCTAATTAACAGCCCAAGCAGGCTTTGTGCAACGGTTGGGAAGCCAAGTTCTTCCCACTGAATCGCTCGCCCTCCTTAGCTTTTTAAGTCTCTAAGTTCACAATTTACAGCAACGTACTAAGTTATATCATAGAAGCTTGAGGCGTGTCTCCCCTCCGCAAGTTACTTTTGAACAATAACAAGTCATCATACGCTTGTTCCTGTGCTCCAGTGAGCTTTGAACTTTAAAAAATGATTAATCCTATTTAGAAGTAACTTAACACTGCCTCAACTGCATCTTTCCATAAAGTGTCACTTTGACATTCTCTGTTGTGTGCATTCATTGCAACTTTCACACACTGTAAATTAAGAACATTTGCACATGCAATTAGTGTTAAATAAATGCCTGAAGAACTCCTTGGGGATCAGGCAATTAGATGGCATCATGGAGTACCCTTTGTACTTAACATTGATGAAGAAAATCATCTACCCGTTTTGCACAAATTGCATACTGGGGTA
>NW_009697374.1:178923-180142 GCF_000703405.1 Apaloderma vittatum | reverse complement strand
ATAAGGAAGCATCCGACTGAATTGCAAAAACGCAGCCTTGAGATCATACACCCCCCCCCTTGTCCCCACTTCTCCCATCCCTTCCCCAGTAACTTAGAGAAATTAATATAAATTTGTGACCAAGATAGTACTGTATTATTAAATTACTCCCTTCATTAAAAAAACCAAACACTTGATTTCTTTTTAATGTCATTCTTAAATTATTTAAAAAATTATCTAGAAAAAAAATACAGCAATGTACACACTGAGCTTTTGCACAGCCAGTTACAAGACACTTAACTCTTTCGGGTCCTATACTTATTTTATGGTGCATGAAATGTATGGTCAGTGTAGGTGGCAAAGTATGCAAAAAGTCTTAGAAGGGGAACTACTGAGTGCACTATAGTGCCTTGCAAACAGAAGTATGTATTTTCTATACCATGCACACACACCTAAAGCATACTGAAACTAACAGCAATAATTTGCCCTGCAATGTACATGGCTGGCAGTCACCAAAATGATGGGTGAGGGAAAAGGACAATGAATTTTTATGCCTTGAAGTTCAAGGTTAAAGTGAATCCAATTCATATTCATTAACACTGGTCATTCACAGACTTCACCTTGATAAAGCTGCACCTAACACATGGAATCAGACATAAACAAACAAGAGGTGGGCACAAAAAAACCCCCAAACAAACAAAAAAAGCACGTCTCGTGGCACAGCTAAATTTGAAGTTTGTAAGTCAGCAAAACTTGAGCTTTTAAGACAGTAAAACTACAAAACCCCTGTGCTGACACACAGATGGGAGTCCCCCCTTAGAGCACCATGCCCTCCACCCTATCGAAACGAACCACTGCTCACAGAGGTCACCCCCAAAGCCACACACTCTCCTTACACAGAAGCCCATTGTAACCGAAGGCTTCCCGAAGCTGGTTAGTGCTGGGATACAATGAAGGTGGTGTAAGATGGGATCTAGTTGAGGCTGTGCTTCCCAGGAGAAGCGACGATCACTGTTTGCAGAGGACCAGGATTTCTAAACGCCAAGCATTTAGAAAAAAAAATCGGAAAATAATAAAAAAAAAACCACCGCCCAAACATAAAACAGCTGCAGGGAAGTTGTTTTTCCACTTGCTGCAACCTATAGAAACTGTCTAAAAGGTACCCCTGTGGATGCGATCTGACCACTCCAAGAAATCTCACTCTCAGAGCGCCAGCGCCACCTCCTTGTCGCGGAAATTA